>NW_026610445.1:262500-266425 GCF_029499605.1 Hyla sarda | reverse complement strand
TTTCCAAAATGGTATGCCATGTGTTTTTTTTTTTTGCTGTTCTGGCACCATAAGGGCTTCCTAAAGGTAACATGCCCCCCAAAAACCATTTCAGAAAAACGTACTCTCCAAAATCCCCTTGTCGCTCCTTCCCTTCTGAGCCCTCTACTGCGCCCGCCGAACACTTTACATAGACATATGAGGTATGTCCTTACTCGAGAGAAATTGGGCTACAAATACAAGTAAAAATTTTGTCCTTTTACCCCTTGTAAAAATTCTAAAATTGGGTCTACAAGAACATGTGAGTGTAAAAAATGAAGATTGTGAATTTTCTCCTTCACTTTGCTGCTATTCGTGTGAAACACCTAAAGGGTTAAAACGCTGACTGAATGTCATTTTGAATACTTTGGGGGGTGTAGTTTTTATAATGGGGTAATTTATGGGGTATTTCTAATATGAAGACCCTTCAAATCCACTTCAAACGTGAACTGGTCCCTGAAAAATACTGAGTTTGAAAATTTTGTGAAAAATCGGAAAATTGCTGCTGACCGTTGAAGCCCTCTGGTGTCTTCCAAAAGTAAAAACACGTAAATTTTATGATGCAAACATAAAGTAGACATATTGTATATGTGAACCAAAAAAAAATGTATTCGTAATATCCATTTTCCTTACAAGCAGAGAGCTTCAAAGTTAGAAAAATGCAAAATTTTCAAATTTTTCATCAAATTTACGGATTTTTCACCAAGAAAGGATGCAAGTATCGACAAAAATTTACCACTATGTTAAAGTATAATATGTCACGAAAAAACAATCTCGGAATCAGAATGATAACTAAAAGCATTCCAGAGTTATTAATGTTTAAAGTGACAGTGGTCAGATGTGCAAAAAACGCTCCGGTCCTTAAGGCCAAAATGGGCTCCGTCCTTAAGGGGTTAAACTGATAAAAACAGACTTTTTTATTTTTATTTTTTTTTTTAAACCTTCAGGTTTGAATTAAAACTTAATCGTTCAGGTTTACTTCACGTTTGCCTCTCAGATTTACTGAACTTAGTCACAATTCACCAAACTCATCATTAGGTTACTTTATCAACATATAACAAAATACACCCCAAAACAAAGTACATAGCATAACAACACACCACCCTCATACCCTCACAACGTGTCTCCATTTTAAAAACTTCCAAGTCCCCTCCGCATCATCCTCTCCAAATCTCTTCTTATCCCACAAATATACAGTATGCAATCTATCTAATATCATTCTCATACACTCTTCAACCGACACATCCTTCTTCTTAAATACCGTATTTATCGGGGTATACCACGCACCGGCCTATAACACGCACCCTCATTTTACCAAGGATATTTGGGTAAAAAAAGTTGTTTACCCAAATATCCATGGTAAAATGAGGGTGCGTGTGTGCGCGTGTATACCCCGATACACCCCCAGGAAATGCAGGGCGAGAGAGGCCGTCGCTGCCCGCTTCTCTCCCCCTGCCTTTCCTGGGGTCTAGAGCCCTGCTGCCGGCCCTTCTCTCCCCCTGGCTATCGGCGCCGCTGCCCGTTCTGTCCCCCTGACTATCGGTACCGGCGCCCCATTGCCGGCGCCGATAGCCAGGGGGAGAGAAGCGGCGCCGACAGCCAGGGGGAGAGAAGGGGCAGCGGCACCCATTGCCGGCGCCACTGCCCCATTGCCTCCCCCCATCCCCGGTGGCATAATTACCTGGGTCGGGTCCGCGCTGCTGCAGGCCTCCGGCGTGCAGCCCCTGCGTCATTGCTATGAATGGCGCGGCGCACTGACGTCATGCGCCGCCCCGTGCAGCGCATAGCAACGACGAAGGGGACGTACGCCGGAGGCCTGCAGCAGCGCGGACCCGACCCAGGTAATTATGCCACCGGGGATGGGGGGAGGCAACGGGGCAGCGGCGCCGGCAATGGGTGCCGCTGCCCCTTCTCTCGCCGGTACCGATAGTCAGGGGGACAGAACGGGCAGCGGCGCTGATAGCCAGGGGGTGAGAAGGGCCGGCAGCAGGGCTCTAGACCCCAGGGAAGGCAGGGGGAGAGAAGCGGGCAGCGACGGCCTCTCTCCCCCTGCCTTTCCTGGGGTGGTATCGGCGTATAACACGCACATAGACTTTAGGCTAAAAATTTTAGCCTAAAAAGTGCGTGTTATACGACGATAAATACGGTATATACAAATTCCTAACATCCCACAATACCTCCTTAATTATTGCTAACAACACATATAACATTCTCTCCTTCCTCCCACCTACCACCCCCAAACCAAACATAATCACTTCAAAAGACCACTTTCTTACCCCCATAAATTCTTTAGCCAACGGACCAATTCCCTTCCACACTTCTTGCGCTCTATCACAATTCCAAAACAAATGCATAATAATCTCATTCCCTCCACAACCCTCTCTCGGACATCTCTCACTTCTTCCAATCCCCCGACTCTTCTGTACCTCTCTCACTGGCAATGCACCATGCAAACTCTGCCATACAATCTCTCTCTGTCTATTAGTCATACCATCTGTCTCCAAACTCTTCCACACTTTACTCACATTCTATTCTCTCACCATATTAATATTACACTGAACATCCTTCACCCTAATACACTTCACCATACTCTTCTTCTCCTTTAACACATCCTGTCTCACACCTATCAAACCAAACTTTCTCATGAACACCTCAACAAACCCATACCAACCAGGACTCACCAAAGCATACGGCTTTCTCAGATCTCTCTCCATCCACCCTAATCTGCATAACACACCCCCTCCTAGAAACCTCATCATACAAGATTCAACACCCACTACCTGAAAGACTTCTACCTATCATGTCATGTCCAACCTGCACAGGTGTGCTGGTTGCTGAGCTTATTCAATTAAAGAGGACATTCAGCAGCAGCAGCAGCAGTCCTGTGCCTGGTCGCTCCAACAGGGGCCAGACACAAGCGGCACCACCTATTGTCTTTTGCCTGCAGTAGGGGCCCACTGGACTAGCCAGAAAGCAGCTGCAGCAGTAGTAAATAAACAGGTAATCTTTCTTTCCAACACTGAAACCTGGTGGTGCACTTAATATATGCTACCAGATAGGGGACATATCAGATATTAAACTGATATAAACAGACACTACATTTGATACCAGCCAAAAGGAAAGATGAGAAGTGATAACTGTGAAAGGGGAGGAACCAACGCTGTCCCCTTCACATGCACCATCACAACTTGTAGGAAGGGAGGCTGGCTGGCAGCCTCCCATACACACTCTGGCTGGGTGGCAGTCACCCACCAGTACACACAGCAGACCCTAAACCCATATCATTATTGCTAAGCAGGAAGATGGGAGTCCATTTCACTCTGATGGACCATTTTTAAATGCAATCCATAACCTGGCTTTGGCAGGAACCCTTCTTACTCCTCCTACTTGCATTTGATACTGGGTTTAGGATCTGCATAGGAAACACACACACACACACACACACAAGCACACACTTACCTGTGTTGCCTGCTGACGCCTCCTTGGCTGTCCCCAAACGGTATAAAACCAACAGCCACGGGAAGCTGTAAGGATAGAGGACATACCTGCATCCTATTGGACTCACTTGTCTTGGTTAAATCCAGCTTATTTGACAACCTATGGTGCTGCTGCTTCTGCTCATGGCAGTGCTGCTTCTGACAAGGCTGTTCTTTGGTGGGCCTAGGCGACATCACAATCTCCATGGTTACATACACAACAAAGGTCAGATGTTGTTTACACCTGGCCATGCCAGTGGTATTGAGTAGCATATCACAGTGCTAAGGGTCCTGGATGCAACAATCTTTCAATGGGGAATAGCCGCACTGAGTTTGTCAAGTGCACCCATGTTTGCAACTCCAACAATACACACATATGTATGTATGTCTGTCTATCTATCTATCTATCCACCCATCTATCTCTATATATA
>NW_026610445.1:227500-257500 GCF_029499605.1 Hyla sarda | reverse complement strand
CACACTTACCTGTGTTGCCTGCTGACGCCTCCTTGGCTGTCCCCAAACGGTATAAAACCAACAGCCACGGGAAGCTGTAAGGATAGAGGACATACCTGCATCCTATTGGACTCACTTGTCTTGGTTAAATCCAACTTATTTGACAACCTATGGTGCTGCTACTTCTGCTCATGGCAGTGCTGCTTCTGACAAGGCTGTTCTTTGGTGGGCCTAGGCGACATCACAATCTCCATGGTTACATACACAACAAAGGTCAGATGTTGTTTACACCTGGCCATGCCAGTGGTATTGAGTAGCATATCCCAGTGCTAAGGGTCCTGGGTGCAACAATCTTTCAATGGGGAATAGCCGCACTGAGTTTGTCAAGTGCACCCATGTTTGCAACTCCAACAATACACACGTATGTATGTATGTATGTATGTATGTATGTGTATCTATCTATCTATCTATCCACCCAACTATCTCTATATATATTTATCTCTCTCTCTCTCTCTATATGTATATATATATATATATATATATATATATAATTTTTTTTTCTTTTAAATATATATATATATATATATATATATATATGTATATACATATAGAGAGAGAGAGAGATGGAAATACTTTTTTAAACATGTTTTCACCTCATTTTTACCTTCTTTTTTTCTTCTCTCCATGTTTTCCTTCTTTCCTATGCTGCTGCTTCTTATTTTTCTTCTTTTTCAAACCCTATCATTGCACTATTGCTTATTCAATACCACCAGCAGATGGAGACACTATATTACAACATTAGTTGTGAGCAGCAGTTTGTACAAACAAATGCCTCATAGCTGATGTCCTATCCACCTAGGCACATAGGCACCACCTATTGTCTTTTGCCTGCAGTAGGGGCCCACTGGACTAGCCAGCAAGCAGCTGCAGCTGCAGCAAATAAACAGATAACCTTTCTTTCCAACACTGAAACCTGGTGGTGCACTTAATATCTGCTATCAGATAGGGGACATATCAGATATTAAACTGATATAAACAGACACCACATTTGATACCAGCCAAAAGGAAGGATGAGAAGTGATAACTGTGAAAGGGGAGGAACCAACGCTGTCCCCTTCACATGCACCATCACTACTTGTAGGAAGGGAGGCTGGCTGGCAGCCTCCCATACACACTCTGGCTGGGTGGCAGTCACCCACCAGTACACACAGCAGACCCTAAACCCATATCATTATTGCTAAGCAGGAAGATGGGAGTCCATTTCACTCTGATGGACCATTTTTAAATGCAATCCATAACCTGGCTTTGGCAGGAACCCTTCTTACTCCTCCTACTTGCATTTGATACTGGGTTTAGGATCTGCATAGGAAACACACACACACACACACACACACACACACAAGCACACACTTACCTGTGTTGCCTGCTGACGCCTCCTTGGCTGTCCCCAAACGGTATAAAACCAACAGCCATGGGAAGCTGTAAGGATAGAGGACATACCTGCATCCTATTGGACTCACTTGTCTTGGTTAAATCCAACTTATTTGACAACCTATGGTGCTGCTACTTCTGCTCATGGCAGTGCTGCTTCTGACAAGGCTGTTCTTTGGTGAGCCTAGGCGACATCACAATCTCCATGGTTACATACACAACAAAGGTCAGATGTTGTTTACACCTGGCCATGCCAGTGGTATTGAGTAGCATATCACAGTGCTAAGGGTCCTGGGTGCAACAATCTTTCAATGGGGAATAGCCGCACTGAGTTTGTCAAGTGCACCCATGTTTGCAACTCCAACAATACACACATATCTATGTATGTATGTATGTGTGTATGTGTGTATGTGTGTATGTGTGTATGTGTATCTCTATCTATCTATCTATCTATCTATCCACCCATCTATCTCTATATATATTTATATCTCTCTCTCTCTATATGTATATATGTATATATATAATTTTTTTTTCTTTTAAATATATATATATATATATATATATATATAAATACATATAGAGAGAGAGAGAGATGGAAATACTTTCTTAAACATGTTTTCACCTCATTTTTACCTTCTTTTTCTTCTTCTCTCCATGTTTTCCTTCTTTCCTCCTTTTTTCATATGCTGCTGCTTCTTATTTTTCTTCTTTTTCAGACCCTATCATTGCACTATTGCTTATTCAATACCACCAGCAGATGGAGACACTATATTACAACATTAGTTGTGAGCAGCAGTTTGTACAAACAAATGCCTCATAGCTGATGTCCTATCCACCTAGGCACATAGGCACCACCTATTGTCTTTTGCCTGCAGTAGGGACCCACTGGACTAGCCAGCAAGCAGCTGCAGCAGCAAATAAACAGGTAATCTTTCTTTCCAACACTGAAACCTGGTGGTGCACTTAATATATGCTACCAGATAGGGGACATATCAGATATTAAACTGATATAAACAGACACCACTTTTGATACCAGCCAAAAGGAAGGATGATAAGTGATAACTGTGAAAGGGGAGGAACCAACGCTGTCCCCTTCACATGCACCATCACTACTTGTAGGAAGGGAGGCTGGCTGGCAGCCTCCCATACACACTCTGGCTGGGTGGCAGTCACCCACCAGTACACACAGCAGACCCTAAACCCATATCATTATTGCTAAGCAGGAAGATGGGAGTCCATTTCACTCTGATGGACCATTTTTAAATGCAATCCATAACCTGGCTTTGGCAGGAACCCTTCTTACTCCTCCTACTTGCATTTGATACTGGGTTTAGGATCTGCATAGGAAACACACACACACACACACACACACACACACACACACACACACACACACACACATACAAGCACACACTTACCTGTGTTGCCTGCTGACGCCTCCTTGGCTGTCCCCAAACGGTATAAAACCAACAGCCACGGGAAGCTGTAAGGATAGAGGACATACCTGCATCCTATTGGACTCACTTGTCTTGGTTAAATCCATCTTATTTGACAACCTATGGTGCTGCTACTTCTGCTCATGGCAGTGCTGCTTCTGACAAGGCTGTTCTTTGGTGGGCCTAGGCGACATCACAATCTCCATGGTTACATACACAACAAAGGTCAGATGTTGTTTACACCTGGCCATGCCAGTGGTATTGAGTAGCATATCCCAGTGCTAAGGGTCCTGGGTGCAACAATCTTTCAATGGGGAATAGCCGCACTGAGTTTGTCAAGTGCACCCATGTTTGCAACTCCAACAATACACACATATGTATGTATGTATGTGTGTATGTGTGTATGTGTGTATGTGTGTATGTATGTCTATCTATCTATCTATCTATCTATCCATCCATCTATCTCTATATATATATTTATCTCTCTCTCTCTATATGTATATATATATATATATATATATATATATATAATTTTTTTTTCTTTTAAATATATATATATATATATATATAGAGAGAGAGAGAGAGATGGAAATACTTTTTTAAACATGTTTTCACCTCATTTTTACCTTCTTTTTTTCTTCTCTCCATGTTTTCCTTCTTTCCTATGCTGCTGCTTCTTATTTTTCTTCTTTTTCAGACCCTATCATTGCACTATTGCTTATTCAATACCACCAGCAGATGGAGACACTATATTACAACATTAGTTGTGAGCAGCAGTTTGTACAATCAAATGCCTCATAGCTGATGTCCTATCCACCTAGGCACATAGGCACCACCTATTGTCTATTGCCTGCAGTAGGGGCCCACTGGACTAGCCAGCAAGCAGCTGCAGCAAATAAACAGATAATCTTTCTTTCCAACACTGAAACCTGGTGGTGCATTTAATATATGCTATCAGATAGGGGACATATCATATATTAAACTGATATAAACAGACACCACATTTGAAACCAGCCAAAAGGAAGGATGAGAAGTGATAACTGTGAAAGGGGAGGAACCAACGCTGTCCCCTTCACATGCACCATCATTACTTGTAGGAAGGGAGGCTGGCTGGCAGCCTCCCATACACACTCTGGCTGGGTGGCAGTCACCCACCAGTACACACAGCAGACCCTAAACCCATATCATTATTGCTAAGCAGGAAGATGGGAGTCCATTTCACTCTGATGGACCATTTTTAAATGCAATCCATAACCTAGCTTTGGCAGGAACCCTTCTTACTCCTCCTACTTGCATTTGATACTGGGTTTAGGATCTGCATAGGAAACACACACACACACACACACACACACACATACAAGCACACACTTACCTGTGTTGCCTGCTGACGCCTCCTTGGCTGTCCCCAAACGGTATAAAACCAACAGCCACGGGAAGCTGTAAGGATAGAGGACATACCTGCATCCTATTGGACTCACTTGTCTTGGTTAAATCCAACTTATTTGACAACCTATGGTGCTGCTACTTCTGCTCATGGCAGTGCTGCTTCTGACAAGGCTGTTCTTTGGTGGGCCTAGGCGACATCACAATCTTCATGGTTACATACACAACAAAGGTCAGATGTTGTTTACACCTGGCCATGCCAGTGGTATTGAGTAGCATATCCCAGTGCTAAGGGTCCTGGGTGCAACAATCTTTCAATGGGGAATAGCCGCACTGAGTTTGTCAAGTGCACCCATGTTTGCAACTCCAACAATACACACGTATGTATGTATGTATGTATGTGTATCTATCTATCTATCTATCTATCTATCTATCCACCCATCTATCTCTATATATATTTATCTCTCTCTCTCTCTCTATATGTATATATATATATATATAATTTTTTTTTCTTTTAAATATATATATATATATATATATATATATATATATATATATATGTGTGTATACATATAGAGAGAGAGAGATGGAAATACTTTTTTAAACATGTTTTCACCTCATTTTTACCTTCTTTTTTTCTTCTCTCCATGTTTTCCTTCTTTCCTATGCTGCTGCTTCTTATTTTTCTTCTTTTTCAAACCCTATCATTGCACTATTGCTTATTCAATACCACCAGCAGATGGAGACACTATATTACAACATTAGTTGTGAGCAGCAGTGTGTACAAACAAATGCCTCATAGCTGATGTCCTATCCACCTAGGCACATAGGCACCACCTATTGTCTTTTGCCTGCAGTAGGGGCCCACTGGACTAGCCAGCAAGCAGCTGCAGCAAATAAACAGATAACCTTTCTTTACAACACTGAAACCTGGTGGTGCACTTAATATATGCTACCAGATAGGGGACATATCAGATATTAAACTGATATAAACAGACACCACATTTGATACCAGCCAAAAGGAAGGATGAGAAGTGATAACTGTGAAAGGGGAGGAACCAACGCTGTCCCCTTCACATGCACCATCACTACTTGTAGGAAGGGAGGCTGGCTGGTTGGCAGTCACCCACCAGTACACACAGCAGACCCTAAACCCATATCATTATTGCTAAGCAGGAAGATGGGAGTCCATTTCACTCTGATGGACCATTTTTAAATGCAATCCATAACCTGGCTTTGGCAGGAACCCTTCTTACTCCTCCTACTTGCATTTGATACTGGGTTTAGGATCTGCATAGGAAACACACACACACACACACACACACACTTACCTGTGTTGCCTGCTGACGCCTCCTTGGCTGTCCCCAAACGGTATAAAACCAACAGCCACGGGAAGCTGTAAGGATAGAGGACATACCTGCATCCTATTGGACTCACTTGTCTTGGTTAAATCCAACTTATTTGACAACCTATGGTGCTGCTACTTCTGCTCATGGCAGTGCTGCTTCTGACAAGGCTGTTCTTTGGTGGGCCTAGGCGACATCACAATCTCCATGGTTACATACACAACAAAGGTCAGATGTTGTTTACACCTGGCCATGCCAGTGGTATTGAGTAGCATATCCCAGTGCTAAGGGTCCTGGGTGCAACAATCTTTCAATGGGGAATATCCGCACTGAGTTTGTCAAGTGCACCCATGTTTGCAACTCCAACAATACACACATATGTATATATGTATGTATGTGTGTATGTGTGTATGTGTGTATGTATGTCTATCTATCTATCTATCCACCCATCTATCTCTATATATATTTATCTCTCTCTCTCTATATATATGTATATATGTATATATATATATATATATATATATAATTTTTTTTCTTTTAAATATATATATATATATATATATATATATATATATATATGTATATACATATAGAGAGAGAGAGAGAGCTGGAAATACTTTTTTAAACATGTTTTCACCTCATTTTTACCTTCTCTCCATGTTTTCCTTCTTTCCTATGCTGCTGCTTCTTATTTTTCTTCTTTTTCAGACCCTATCATTGCACTATTGCTTATTCAATACCACCAGCAGATGGAGACACTATATTACAACATTAGTTGTGAGCAGCAGTTTGTACAAACAAATGCCTCATAGCTAATGTCCTATCCACCTAGGCACATAGGCACCACCTATTGTCGTTTGCCTGCAGTAGGGACCCACTGGACTAGCCAGCAAGCAGCTGCAGCAGCAAATAAACAGGTAATCTTTCTTTCCAACACTGAAACCTGGTGGTGCACTTAATATATGCTACCAGATAGGGGACATATCAGATATTAAACTGATATAAACAGACACCACATTTGATACCAGCCAAAAGGAAGGATGAGAAGTGATAACTGTGAAAGGGGAGGAACCAACGCTGTCCCCTTCACATGCACCATCACTACTTGTAGGAAGGGAGGCTGGCTGGCAGCCTCCCATACACACTCTGGCTGGGTGGCAGTCACCCACCAGTACACACAGCAGACCCTAAACCCATATCATTATTGCTAAGCAGGAAGATGGGAGTCCATTTCACTCTAATGGACCATTTTTAAATGCAATCCATAACCTGGCTTTGGCAGGAACCCTTCTTACTCCTCCTACTTGCATTTGATACTGGGTTTAGGATCTGCATAGGAAACACACACACACAAGCACACACTTACCTGTGTTGCCTGCTGACGCCTCCTTGGCTGTCCCCAAACGGTATAAAACCAACAGCCACGGGAAGCTGTAAGGATAGAGGACATACCTGCATCCTATTGGACTCACTTGTCTTGGTTAAATCCAACTTATTTGACAACCTATGGTGCTGCTACTTCTGCTCATGGCAGTGCTGCTTCTGACAAGGCTGTTCTTTGGTGGGCCTAGGCGACATCACAATCTCCATGGTTACATACACAACAAAGGTCAGATGTTGTTTACACCTGGCCATGCCAGTGGTATTGAGTAGCATATCCCAGTGCTAAGGGTCCTGGGTGCAACAATCTTTCAATGGGGAATAGCCGCACTGAGTTTGTCAAGTGCACCCATGTTTGCAACTCCAACAATACACACGTATGTATGTATGTATGTATGTATGTGTATCTATCTATCTATCTATCTACCCAACTATCTCTATATATATTTATCTCTCTCTCTCTCTCTATATGTATATATATATATATATATATATATATATATATAATTTTTTTTTCTTTTAAATATATATATATATATATATATATATATATATATGTATATACATATAGAGAGAGAGAGAAATGGAAATACTTTTTTAAACATGTTTTCACCTCATTTTTACCTTCTTTTTTTCTTCTCTCCATGTTTTCCTTCTTTCCTATGCTGCTGCTTCTTATTTTTCTTCTTTTTCAAACCCTATCATTGCACTATTGCTTATTCAATACCACCAGCAGATGGAGACACTATATTACAACATTAGTTGTGAGCAGCAGTTTGTACAAACAAATGCCTCATAGCTGATGTCCTATCCACCTAGGCACATAGGCACCACCTATTGTCTTTTGCCTGCAGTAGGGGCCCACTGGACTAGCCAGCAAGCAGCTGCAGCTGCAGCAGCAAATAAACAGATAACCTTTCTTTCCAACACTGAAACCTGGTGGTGCACTTAATATCTGCTATCAGATAGGGGACATATCAGATATTAAACTGATATAAACAGACACCACATTTGATACCAGCCAAAAGGAAGGATGAGAAGTGATAACTGTGAAAGGGGAGGAACCAACGCTGTCCCCTTCACATGCACCATCACTACTTGTAGGAAGGGAGGCTGGCTGGCAGCCTCCCATACACACTCTGGCTGGGTGGCAGTCACCCACCAGTACACACAGCAGACCCTAAACCCATATCATTATTGCTAAGCAGGAAGATGGGAGTCCATTTCACTCTGATGGACCATTTTTAAATGCAATCCATAACCTGGCTTTGGCAGGAACCCTTCTTACTCCTCCTACTTGCATTTGATACTGGGTTTAGGATCTGCATAGGAAACACACACACACACACACACACACACACACACACACAAGCACACACTTACCTGTGTTGCCTGCTGACGCCTCCTTGGCTGTCCCCAAACGGTATAAAACCAACAGCCATGGGAAGCTGTAAGGATAGAGAACATACCTGCATCCTATTGGACTCACTTGTCTTGGTTAAATCCAACTTATTTGACAACCTATGGTGCTGCTACTTCTGCTCATGGCAGTGCTGCTTCTGACAAGGCTGTTCTTTGGTGAGCCTAGGCGACATCACAATCTCCATGGTTACATACACAACAAAGGTCAGATGTTGTTTACACCTGGCCATGCCAGTGGTATTGAGTAGCATATCACAGTGCTAAGGGTCCTGGGTGCAACAATCTTTCAATGGGGAATAGCCGCACTGAGTTTGTCAAGTGCACCCATGTTTGCAACTCCAACAATACACACATATCTATGTATGCATGTATGTGTGTATGTGTGTATGTGTGTATGTGTATCTCTCTATCTATCTATCTATCTATCTATCTATCCACCCATCTATCTCTATATATATTTATCTCTCTCTCTCTATATGTATATATGTATATATATTAAATGCACCACCAGGTTTCAGTGTTGGAAAGAAAGATTATCTGTTTATTTGCTGCAGCTGCTTGCTGGCTAGTCCAGTGGGCCCCTACTGCAGGCAATAGACAATAGGTGGTGCCTATGTGCATAGGTGGATAGGACATCAGCTATGAGGCATTTGTTTGTACAAACTGCTGCTCACAACTAATGTTGTAATATAGTGTCTCCATCTGCTGGTGGTATTGAATAAGCAATAGTGCAATGATAGGGTCTGAAAAAGAAGAAAAATAAGAAGCAGCAGCATAGGAAAGAAGGAAAACATGGAGAGAAGAAAAAAAGAAGGTAAAAATGAGGTGAAAACATGTTTAAAAAAGTATTTCCATCTCTCTCTCTCTCTCTCTATATGTATATACATATATATATATATATATATATATATATATATATATATATATATATATTTAAAAGAAAAAAAATTATATATATATATATATATATATATATATATATATACATATAGAGAGAGAGAGATAAATATATATAGAGATAGATGGGTGGATAGATAGATAGATAGATAGACATACATACACACATACACACATACACACATACACACATACACACATACACACATACATACATACATACATACATATGTGTGTATTGTTGGAGTTGCAAACATGGGTGCACTTGACAAACTCAGTGCGGCTATTCCCCATTGAAAGATTGTTGCACCCAGGACCCTTAGCACTGGGATATGCTACTCAATACCACTGGCATGGCCAGGTGTAAACAACATCTCACCTTTGTTGTGTATGTAACCATGGAGATTGTGATGTCGCCTAGGCCCACCAAAGAACAGCCTTGTCAGAAGCAGCACTGCCATGAGCAGAAGTAGCAGCACCATAGGTTGTCAAATAAGTTGGATTTAACCAAGACAAGTGAGTCCAATAGGATGCAGGTATGTCCTCTATCCTTACAGCTTCCCGTGGCTGTTGGTTTCTATACCGTTTGGGGACAGCCAAGGAGGCGTCAGCAGGCAACACAGGTAAGTGTGTGTGTGTGTGTGTGTTTCCTATGCAGATCCTAAACCCAGTATCAAATGCAAGTAGGAGGAGTAAGAAGGGTTCCTGCCAAAGCCAGGTTATGGATTGCATTTAAAAATGGTCCATCAGAGTGAAATGGACTCCCATCTTCCTGCTTAGCAATAATGATATGGGTTTAGAGTCTGCTGTGTGTACTGGTGGGTGACTGCCACCCAGCCAGAGTGTGTATGGGAGGCTGCCAGCCAGCCTCCCTTCCTACAAGTAATGATGGTGCATGTGAAGGGGACAGCGTTGGTTCCTCCCCTTTCACAGTTATCACTTCTCATCCTTCCTTTTGGCTGGTATCAAATGTGGTGTCTGTTTATATCAGTTTAATATCTGATATGTCCCCTATCTGATAGCATATATTAAATGCACCACCAGGTTTCAGTGTTGGAAAGAAAGATTATCTGTTTATTTGCTGCAGCTGTTTGCTGGCTAGTCCAGTGGGCCCCTACTGCAGGCAATAGACAATAGGTGGTGCCTATGTGCCTAGGTGGATAGGACATCAGCTATGAGGCATTTGTTTGTACAAACTGCTGCTCACAACTAATGTAGTAATATAGTGTCTCCATCTGCTGGTGGTATTGAATAAGCAATAGTGCAATGATAGGGTCTGAAAAAGAAGAAAAATAAGAAGCAGCAGCATAGGAAAGAAGGAAAACATGGAGAGAAGAAAAAAAGAAGGTAAAAATGAGGTGAAAACATGTTTAAAAAAGTATTTAAATCTCTCTCTCTCTATTTATATACATATATATATATATATATATATATATATATATATTTAAAAGAAATTTTTTATATATATATATATATATATATATATATATATACATATAGAGAGAGATAAATATATATAGAGATAGATGGGTGGATAGATGGATAGATGGATAGATAGATAGATAGATAGATAGACATACATACACACATACACACATACACACATACACACATACACACATACACACATACACACATACACACATACATACATACATACATACATACATATGTGTGTATTGTTGGAGTTGCAAACATGGGTGCACTTGACAAACTCAGTGCGGCTATTCCCCATTGAAAGATTGTTGCACCCAGGACCCTTAGCACTGGGATATGCTACTCAATACCACTGGCATGGCCAGGTGTAAACAACATCTGACCTTTGTTGTGTATGTAACCATGGAGATTGTGATGTCGCCTAGGCCCACCAAAGAACAGCCTTGTCAGAAGCAGCACTGCCATGAGCAGAAGTAGCAGCACCATAGGTTGTCAAATAAGTTGGATTTAACCAAGACAAGTGAGTCCAATAGGATGCAGGTATGTCCTCTATCCTTACAGCTTCCCGTGGCTGTTGGTTTTATACCATTTGGGGACAGCCAAGGAGGCGTCAGCAGGCAACACAGGTAAGTGTGTGCTTGTATGTGTGTGTGTGTGTGTGTGTGTGTGTGTGTGTGTTTCCTATGCAGATCCTAAACCCAGTATCAAATGCAAGTAGGAGGAGTAAGAAGGGTTCCTGCCAAAGCCAGGTTATGGATTGCATTTAAAAATGGTCCATCAGAGTGAAATGGACTCCCATCTTCCTGCTTAGCAATAATGATATGGGTTTAGGGTCTGCTGTGTGTACTGGTGGGTGACTGCCACCCAGCCAGAGTGTGTATGGGAGGCTGCCAGCCAGCCTCCCTTCCTACAAGTAATGATGGTGCATGTGAAGGGGACAGCGTTGGTTCCTCCCCTTTCACAGTTATCACTTCTCATCCTTCCTTTTGGCTGGTATCAAATGTGGTGTCTGTTTATATCAGTTTAATATCTGATATGTCCCCTATCTGATAGCATATATTAAATGCACCACCAGGTTTCAGTGTTGGAAAGAAAGATTATCTGTTTATTTGCTGCAGCTGTTTGCTGGCTAGTCCAGTGGGCCCCTACTGCAGGCAATAGACAATAGGTGGTGCCTAGGTGGATAGGACATCAGCTATGAGGCATTTGTTTGTACAAACTGCTGCTCACAACTAATGTTGTAATATAGTGTCTCCATCTGCTGGTGGTATTGAATAAGCAATAGTGCAATGATAGGGTTTGAAAAAGAAGAAAAATAAGAAGCAGCAGCATAGGAAAGAAGGAAAACACGGAGAAAAGAAAAAAAGAAGGTAAAAATGAGGTGAAAACATGTTTAAAAAAGTATTTCCATCTCTCTCTCTCTCTATATGTATATACATATATATATATATATATATATATATATATATTTAAAAAAAAAAAATTATATATATATATATATATATATATATATATATATATACATATAGAGAGAGAGAGAGATAAATATATATAGAGATAGTTGGGTGGATAGATAGATAGATAGATAGATAGATAGATAGATACACATACATACATACATACATACATACATACATACATACGTGTGTATTGTTGGAGTTGCAAACATGGGTGCACTTGACAAACTCAGTGCGGCTATTCCCCATTGAAAGATTGTTGCACCCAGGACCCTTAGCACTGGGATATGCTACTCAATACCACTGGCATGGCCAGGTGTAAACAACATCTGACCTTTGTTGTGTATGTAACCATGGAGATTGTGATGTCGCCTAGGCCCACCAAAGAACAGCCTTGTCAGAAGCAGCACTGCCATGAGCAGAAGTAGCAGCACCATGGGTTGTCAAATAAGTTGGATTTAACCAAGACAAGTGAGTCCAATAGGATGCAGGTATGTCCTCTATCCTTACAGCTTCCCGTGGCTGTTGGTTTTATACCGTTTGGGGACAGCCAAGGAGGCGTCAGCAGGCAACACAGGTAAGTGTGTGCTTGTGTGTGTGTGTGTGTGTGTGTGTTTCCTATGCAGATCCTAAACCCAGTATCAAATGCAAGTAGGAGGAGTAAGAAGGGTTCCTGCCAAAGCCAGGTTATGGATTGCATTTAAAAATGGTCCATCAGAGTGAAATGGACTCCCATCTTCCTGCTTAGCAATAATGATATGGGTTTAGGGTCTGCTGTGTGTACTGGTGGGTGACTGCCACCCAGCCAGAGTGTGTATGGGAGGCTGCCAGCCAGCCTCCCTTCCTACAAGTAATGATGGTGCATGTGAAGGGGACAGCGTTGGTTCCTCCCCTTTCACAGTTATCACTTCTCATCCTTCCTTTTGGCTGGTATCAAATGTGGTGTCTGTTTATATCAGTTTAATATCTGATATGTCCCCTATCTGGTAGCATATATTAAGTGCACCACCAGGTTTCAGTGTTGGAAAGAAAGATTACCTGTTTATTTGCTGCTGCTGCTGCATCTGCTTGCTGGCTAGTCCAGTGGGTCCCTACTGCAGGCAAAAGACAATAGGTGGTGCCTATGTGCCTAGGTAGATAGGACATCAGCTATGAGGCATTTGTTTGTACAAACTGCTGCTCACAACTAATGTTGTAATATAGTGTCTCCATCTGCTGGTGGTATTGAATAAGCAATAGTGCAATGATAGGGTCTGAAAAAGAAGAAAAATAAGAAGCAGCAGCATAGGAAAGAAGAAAAACATGGAGAGAAGAAAAAAAGAAGGTAAAAATGAGGTGAAAACATGTTTAAAAAAGTATTTCCATCTCTCTCTCTCTCTATATGTATATACATATATATATATATATATATATATATATATTTAAAAGAAAAAAAAATTATATATATATATATATATATATATATATATATATACATATATATAGAGAGAGAGATAAATATATATAGAGATAGATGGGTGGATAGATAGATAGATAGATAGACATACATACACACATACACATACACATACACACATACACACATACACACATACACACATACACACATACACACATACACACATACACACATACATACATACATACATATGTGTGTATTGTTGGAGTTGCAAACATGGGTGCACTTGACAAACTCAGTGCGGCTATTCCCCATTGAAAGATTGTTGCACCCAGGACCCTTAGCACTGGGATATGCTACTCAATACCACTGGCATGGCCAGGTGTAAACAACATCTGACCTTTGTTGTGTATGTAACCATGGAGATTGTGATGTCGCCTAGGCCCACCAAAGAACAGCCTTGTCAGAAGCAGCACTGCCATGAGCAGAAGTAGCAGCACCATAGGTTGTCAAATAAGTTGGATTTAACCAAGACAAGTGAGTCCAATAGGATGCAGGTATGTCCTCTATCCTTACAGCTTCCCGTGGCTGTTGGTTTTATACCGTTTGGGGACAGCCAAGGAGGCGTCAGCAGGCAACACAGGTAAGTGTGTGCTTGTATGTGTGTGTGTGTGTGTGTGTGTGTTTCCTATGCAGATCCTAAACCCAGTATCAAATGCAAGTAGGAGGAGTAAGAAGGGTTCCTGCCAAAGCCAGGTTATGGATTGCATTTAAAAATGGTCCATCAGAGTGAAATGGACTCCCATCTTCCTGCTTAGCAATAATGATATGGGTTTAGGGTCTGCTGTGTGTACTGGTGGGTGACTGCCAACCAGCCAGAGTGTGTATGGGAGGCTGCCAGCCAGCCTCCCTTCCTACAAGTAATGATGGTGCATGTGAAGGGGACAGCGTTGGTTCCTCCCCTTTCACAGTTATCACTTCTCATCCTTCCTTTTGGCTGGTATCAAATGTGGTGTCTGTTTATATCAGTTTAATATCTGATATGTCCCCTATCTGATAGCATATATTAAATGCACCACCAGGTTTCAGTGTTGGAAAGAAAGATTATATGTTTATTTGCTGCTGCAGCTGCTTGCTGGCTAGTCCAGTGGTCTTCTACTGCAGGCAATAGACAATAGGTGGTGCCTAGGTGGATAGGACATCAGCTATGAGGCATTTGTTTGTACAAACTGCTGCTCACAACTAATGTTGTAATATAGTGTCTCCATCTGCTGGTGGTATTGAATAAGCAATAGTGCAATGATAGGGTCTGAAAAAGAAGAAAAATAAGAAGCAGCAGCATAGGAAAGAAGGAAAACATGGAGAGAAGAAAAAAAGAAGGTAAAAATGAGGTGAAAACATGTTTAAAAAAGTATTTCCATCTCTCTCTCTCTCTATATGTATATACACATATATATATATATATATATATATATATATATATTTAAAAGAAAAAAAAATTATATATATATACATATAGAGAGAGAGAGAGAGATAAATATATATAGAGATAG
Source organism: Hyla sarda (assembly GCF_029499605.1). Classification (NCBI taxonomy): domain Eukaryota; kingdom Metazoa; phylum Chordata; class Amphibia; order Anura; family Hylidae; genus Hyla; species Hyla sarda. The sequence goes on along the minus strand of NW_026610445.1, from coordinate 242,380 downwards.
ATGGGTGGATAGATAGATAGATAGATAGATAGATAGATAGATAGACATACATACATACATACATACACACATACACACATACACACATACATACATATGTGTGTATTGTTGGAGTTGCAAACATGGGTGCACTTGACAAACTCAGTGCGGCTATTCCCCATTGAAAGATTGTTGCACCCAGGACCCTTAGCACTGGGATATGCTACTCAATACCACTGGCATGGCCAGGTGTAAACAACATCTGACCTTTGTTGTGTATGTAACCATGGAGATTGTGATGTCGCCTAGGCCCACCAAAGAACAGCCTTGTCAGAAGCAGCACTGCCATGAGCAGAAGTAGCAGCACCATAGGTTGTCAAATAAGTTGGATTTAACCAAGACAAGTAAGTCCAATAGGATGCAGGTATGTCCTCTATCCTTACAGCTTCCCGTGGCTGTTGGTTTTATACCGTTTGGGGACAGCCAAGGAGGCGTTAGCAGGCAACACAGGTAAGTGTGTGCTTGTATGTGTGTGTGTGTGTGTGTGTGTGTGTGTGTGTGTGTGTGTTTCCTATGCAGATCCTAAACCCAGTATCAAATGCAAGTAGGAGGAGTAAGAAGGGTTCCTGCCAAAGCCAGGTTATGGATTGCATTTAAAAATGGTCCATCAGAGTGAAATGGACTCCCATCTTCCTGCTTAGCAATAATGATATGGGTTTAGGGTCTGCTGTGTGTACTGGTGGGTGACTGCCACCCAGCCAGAGTGTGTATGGGAGGCTGCCAGCCAGCCTCCCTTCCTACAAGTAATGATGGTGCATGTGAAGGGGACAGCGTTGGTTCCTCCCCTTTCACAGTTATCACTTCTCATCCTTCCTTTTGGCTGGTATCAAATGTGGTGTCTGTTTATATCAGTTTAATATCTGATATGTCCCCTATCTGATAGCATATATTAAATGCACCAACAGGTTTCAGTGTTGGAAAGAAAGATTATCTGTTTATTTGCTGCAGCTGCTTGCTGTCTAGTCCAGTGGGTCCCTACTGCAGGCAATAGACAATAGGTAGTGCCTATGTGCCTAGGTGGATAGGACATCAGCTATGAGGCATTTGTTTGTACAAACTGCTGCTCACAAATAATGTTGTAATATAGTGTCTCCATCTGCTGGTGGTATTGAATAAGCAATAGTGCAATGATAGGGTCTGAAAAAGAAGAAAAATAAGAAGCAGCAGCATAGGAAAGAAGGAAGGTAAAAATGAGGTGAAAACATGTTTAAAAAAGTATTTCCATCTCTCTCTCTCTCTATATGTATATATATATATATATATATATATATATATATATATACATATATATATATATATATATATTTAAAAGAAAAAAAAAAAAATATATATATATATATATATATATACATATAGAGAGAGAGAGAGAGAGAGATAAATATATATAGAGATAGATGGGTGGATAGATAGATAGATAGACATACATACACACATACATACATACATATGTGTGTATTGTTGGAGTTGCAAACATGGGTGCACTTGACAAACTCAGTGCGGCTATTCCCCATTGAAAGATTGTTGCACCCAGGACCCTTAGCACTGGGATATGCTACTCAATACCACTGGCATGGCCAGGTGTAAACAACATCTGACCTTTGTTGTGTATGTAACCATGGAGATTGTGATGTCGCCTAGGCCCACCAAAGAACAGCCTTGTCAGAAGCAGCACTGCCATGAGCAGAAGTAGCAGCACCATAGGTTGTCAAATAAGTTGGATTTAACCAAGACAAGTGAGTCCAATAGGATGCAGGTATGTCCTCTATCCTTACAGCTTCCCGTGGCTGTTGGTTTTATACCGTTTGGGGACAGCCAAGGAGGCGTCAGCAGGCAACACAGGTAAGTGTGTGCTTGTGTGTGTGTGTGTGTGTTTCCTATGCAGATCCTAAACCCAGTATCAAATGCAAGTAGGAGGAGTAAGAAGGGTTCCTGCCAAAGCCAGGTTATGGATTGCATTTAAAAATGGTCCATCAGAGTGAAATGGACTCCCATCTTCCTGCTTAGCAATAATGATATGGGTTTAGGGTCTGCTGTGTGTACTGGTGGGTGACTGCCACCCAGCCAGAGTGTGTATGGGAGGCTGCCAGCCAGCCTCCCTTCCTACAAGTAGTGATGGTGCATGTGAAGGGGACAGCGTTGGTTCCTCCCCTTTCACAGTTATCACTTATCATCCTTCCTTTTGGCTGGTATCAAATGTGGTGTCTGTTTATATCAGTTTAATATCTGATATGTCCCCTATCTGGTAGCATATATTAAGTGCACCACCAGGTTTCAGTGTTGGAAAGAAAGATTACCTGTTTATTTGCTGCTGCAGCTGCTTGCTGGCTAGTCCAGTGGGTCCCTACTGCAGGCAAAAGACAATAGGTGGTGCCTATGTGCCTAGGTGGATAGGACATCAGCTATGAGGCATTTGTTTGTACAAACTGCTGCTCACAACTAATGTTGTAATATAGTGTCTCCATCTGCTGGTGGTATTGAATAAGCAATAGTGCAATGATAGGGTCTGAAAAAGAAGAAAAATAAGAAGCAGCAGCATATGAAAAAAGGAGGAAAGAAGGAAAACATGGAGAGAAGAAAAAAAAGAAGGTAAAAATGAGGTGAAAACATGTTTAAGAAAGTATTTCCATCTCTCTCTCTCTCTCTATATGTATATATATATATATATATATATATATATTTAAAAGAAAAAAAAATTATATATATACATATATACATATAGAGAGAGAGAGATAAATATATATAGAGATAGATGGGTGGATAGATAGATAGATAGATAGATAGAGAGATACACATACACACATACACACATACATACATACATAGATATGTGTGTATTGTTGGAGTTGCAAACATGGGTGCACTTGACAAACTCAGTGCGGCTATTCCCCATTGAAAGATTGTTGCACCCAGGACCCTTAGCACTGTGATATGCTACTCAATACCACTGGCATGGCCAGGTGTAAACAACATCTGACCTTTGTTGTGTATGTAACCATGGAGATTGTGATGTCGCCTAGGCTCACCAAAGAACAGCCTTGTCAGAAGCAGCACTGCCATGAGCAGAAGTAGCAGCACCATAGGTTGTCAAATAAGTTGGATTTAACCAAGACAAGTGAGTCCAATAGGATGCAGGTATGTTCTCTATCCTTACAGCTTCCCATGGCTGTTGGTTTTATACCGTTTGGGGACAGCCAAGGAGGCGTCAGCAGGCAACACAGGTAAGTGTGTGCTTGTGTGTGTGTGTGTGTGTGTGTGTGTGTGTTTCCTATGCAGATCCTAAACCCAGTATCAAATGCAAGTAGGAGGAGTAAGAAGGGTTCCTGCCAAAGCCAGGTTATGGATTGCATTTAAAAATGGTCCATCAGAGTGAAATGGACTCCCATCTTCCTGCTTAGCAATAATGATATGGGTTTAGGGTCTGCTGTGTGTACTGGTGGGTGACTGCCACCCAGCCAGAGTGTGTATGGGAGGCTGCCAGCCAGCCTCCCTTCCTACAAGTAGTGATGGTGCATGTGAAGGGGACAGCGTTGGTTCCTCCCCTTTCACAGTTATCACTTCTCATCCTTCCTTTTGGCTGGTATCAAATGTGGTGTCTGTTTATATCAGTTTAATATCTGATATGTCCCCTATCTGGTAGCATATATTAAGTGCACCACCAGGTTTCAATGTTGGAAAGAAAGATTACTTGTTTATTTGCTGCTGCTGCAGCAGCTGCTTGCTGGCTAGTCCAGTGGGTCCCTACTGCAGGCAAAAGACAATAGGTGGTGCCTATGTGCCTAGGTGGATAGGACATCAGCTATGAGGCATTTGTTTGTACAAGTTGCTGCTCACAACTAATGTTGTAATATAGTGTCTCCATCTGCTGGTGGTATTGAATAAGCAATAGTGCAATGATAGGGTTTGAAAAAGAAGAAAAATAAGAAGCAGCAGCATAGGAAAGAAGGAAAACATGGAGAGAAGAAAAAAAGAAGGTAAAAATGAGGTGAAAACATGTTTAAAAAAGTATTTCCATCTCTCTCTCTATCTATATGTATATACATATATATATATATATATATATATATTTAAAAGAAAAAAAAATTATATATATATACATATAGAGAGAGAGAGAGAGATAAATATATATAGAGATAGATGGGTGGATAGATAGATAGATAGACATACATACACACATACACACATACACACATACACACATACACACATACACACATACATACATACATACATACATATGTGTGTATTGTTGGAGTTGCAAACATGGGTGCACTTGACAAACTCAGTGCGGCTATTCCCCATTGAAAGATTGTTGCACCCAGGACCCTTAGCACTGGGATATGCTACTCAATACCACTGGCATGGCCAGGTGTAAACAACATCTGACCTTTGTTGTGTATGTAACCATGGAGATTGTGATGTCGCCTAGGCCCACCAAAGAACAGCCTTGTCAGAAGCAGCACTGCCATGAGCAGAAGTAGCAGCACCATAGGTTGTCAAATAAGTTGGATTTAACCAAGACAAGTGAGTCCAATAGGATGCAGGTATGTCCTCTATCCTTACAGCTTCCCGTGGCTGTTGGTTTTATACCGTTTGGGGACAGCCAAGGAGGCGTCAGCAGGCAACACAGGTAAGTGTGTGCTTGTATGTGTGTGTGTGTGTGTGTGTGTGTGTGTGTGTGTGTGTGTTTCCTATGCAGATCCTAAACCCAGTATCAAATGCAAGTAGGAGGAGTAAGAAGGGTTCCTGCCAAAGCCAGGTTATGGATTGCATTTAAAAATGGTCCATCAGAGTGAAATGGACTCCCATCTTCCTGCTTAGCAATAATGATATGGGTTTAGGGTCTGCTGTGTGTACTGGTGGGTGACTGCCACCCAGCCAGAGTGTGTATGGGAGGCTGCCAGCCAGCCTCCCTTCCTACAAGTAATGATGGTGCATGTGAAGGGGACAGCGTTGGTTCCTCCCCTTTCACAGTTATCACTTCTCATCCTTCCTTTTGGCTGGTATCAAATGTGGTGTCTGTTTATATCAGTTTAATATCTGATATGTCCCCTATTTGATAGCATATATTAAATGCACCACCAGGTTTCAGTGTTGGAAAGAAAGATTGTCTGTTTAATTGCTGCAGCTGCTTGCTGTCTAGTCCAGTGGGTCCCTACTGCAGGCAATAGACAATAGGTAGTGCCTATGTGCCTAGGTGGATAGGACATCAGCTATGAGGCATTTGTTTGTACAAACTGCTGCTCACAACTAATGTTGTAATATAGTGTCTCCATCTGCTGGTGGTATTGAATAAGCAATAGTGCAATGATAGGGTCTGAAAAAGAAGAAAAATAAGAAGCAGCAGCATAGGAAAGAAGGAAAACATGGAGAGAAGAAAAAAAGAAGGTAAAAATTAGGTGAAAACATGTTTAAAAAAGTATTTCCATCTCTCTCTCTCTCTATATGTATATACATATATATATATATATATATATATTTAAAAGAAAAAAAATTATATATATACATATATATATATATATACATATAGAGAGAGAGAGAGAGATAAATATATATAGAGATAGATGGGTGGATAGATAGATAGATAGACATACATACACACATACACACATACATACATACATATGTGTGTATTGTTGGAGTTGCAAACATGGGTGCACTTGACAAACTCAGTGCGGCTATTCCCCATTGAAAGATTGTTGCACCCAGGACCCTTAGCACTGGGATATGCTACTCAATACCACTGGCATGGCCAGGTGTAAACAACATCTGACCTTTGTTGTGTATGTAACCATGGAGATTGTGATGTCGCCTAGGCCCACCAAAGAACAGCCTTGTCAGAAGCAGCACTGCCATGAGCATAAGTAGCAGCACCATAGGTTGTCAAATAAGTTGGATTTAACCAAGACAAGTGAGGCCAATAGGATGCAGGTATGTCCTCTATCCTTACAGCTTCCCGTGGCTGTTGGTTTTATACCGTTTGGGGACAGCCAAGGAGGCGTCAGCAGGCAACACAGGTAAGTGTGTGCTTGTGTGTGTGTGTGTGTTTCCTATGCAGATCCTAAACCCAGTATCAAATGCAAGTAGGAGGAGTAAGAAGGGTTCCTGCCAAAGCCAGGTTATGGATTGCATTTAAAAATGGTCCATCAGAGTGAAATGGACTCCCATCTTCCTGCTTAGCAATAATGATATGGGTTTAGGGTCTGCTGTGTGTACTGGTGGGTGACTGCCACCCAGCCAGAGTGTGTATGGGAGGCTGCCAGCCAGCCTCCCTTCCTACAAGTAGTGATGGTGCATGTGAAGGGGACAGCGTTGGTTCCTCCCCTTTCACAGTTATCACTTATCATCCTTCCTTTTGTCTGGTATCAAATGTGGTGTCTGTTTATATCAGTTTAATATCTGATATGTCCCCTATCTGGTAGCATATATTAAGTGCACCACCAGGTTTCAGTGTTGGAAAGAAAGATTACCTGTTTATTTGCTGCTGCAGCTGCTTGCTGGCTAGTCCAGTGGGTCCCTACTGCAGGCAAAAGACAATAGGTGGTGCCTATGTGCCTAGGTGGATAGGACATCAGCTATGAGGCATTTGTTTGTACAAACTGCTGCTCACAACTAATGTTGTAATATAGTGTCTCCATCTGCTGGTGGTATTGAATAAGCAATAGTGCAATGATAGGGTCTGAAAAAGAAGAAAAATAAGAAGCAGCAGCATATGAAAAAAGGAGGAAAGAAGGAAAACATGGAGAGAAGAAAAAAAAGAAGGTAAAAATGAGGTGAAAACATGTTTAAGAAAGTATTTCCATCTCTCTCTCTCTCTATATGTATATATATATATATATATATATATATATATATATTTAAAAGAAAAAAAAATTATATACATATATACATATAGAGAGAGAGAGATAAATATATATAGAGATAGATGGGTGGATAGATAGATAGATAGATAGATAGAGAGATACACATACACACATACACTCATACACACATACACACATACACACATACACACATACACAGATATGTGTGTATTGTTGGAGTTGCAAACATGGGTGCACTTGACAAACTCAGTGCGGCTATTCCCCATTGAAAGATTGTTGCACCCAGGACCCTTAGCACTGTGATATGCTACTCAATACCACTGGCATGGCCAGGTGTAAACAACATCTGACCTTTGTTGTGTATGTAACCATGGAGATTGTGATGTCACCTAGGCTCACCAAAGAACAGCCTTGTCAGAAGCAGCACTGCCATGAGCAGAAGTAGCAGCACCATAGGTTGTCAAATAAGTTGGATTTAACCAAGACAAGTGAGTCCAATAGGATGCAGGTATGTTCTCTATCCTTACAGCTTCCCATGGCTGTTGGTTTTATACCGTTTGGGGACAGCCAAGGAGGCGTCAGCAGGCAACACAGGTAAGTGTGTGCTTGTGTGTGTGTGTGTGTTTCCTATGCAGATCCTAAACCCAGTATCAAATGCAAGTAGGAGGAGTAAGAAGGGTTCCTGCCAAAGCCAGGTTATGGATTGCATTTAAAAATGGTCCATTAGAGTGAAATGGACTCCCATCTTCCTGCTTAGCAATAATGATATGGGTTTAGGGTCTGCTGTGTGTACTGGTGGGTGACTGCCTCCCAGCCAGAGTGTGTATGGGAGGCTGCCAGCCAGCCTCCCTTCCTACAAGTAGTGATGGTGCATGTGAAGGGGACAGCGTTGGTTCCTCCCCTTTCACAGTTATCACTTCTCATCCTTCCTTTTGGCTGGTATCAAATGTGGTGTCTGTTTATATCAGTTTAATATCTGATATGTCCCCTATCTGGTAGCATATATTAAATGCACCACCAGGTTTCAGTGTTGGAAAGAAAGATTACCTGTTTATTTGCTGCTGCAGCTGCTTGCTGGCTAGTCCAGTGGGTCCCTACTGCAGGCAAAAGACAATAGGTGGTGCCTAGGTGGATAGGACATCAGCTATGAGGCATTTGTTTGTACAAACTGCTGCTCACAACTAATGTTGTAATATAGTGTCTCCATCTGCTGGTGGTATTGAATAAGCAATAGTGCAATGATAGGGTCTGAAAAAGAAGAAAAATAAGAAGCAGCAGCATAGGAAAAAAGGAAAACATGGAGAGAAGAAAAAAAGAAGGTAAAAATGAGGTGAAAACATGTTTAAAAAAGTATTTCCATCTCTCTCTCTCTCTCTATATGTATATACATATATATATATATATATATATATATATATATATATATTTAAAAGAAAAAAAAATTATATATATATATATATATATATATATATATATATATATACATATATAGAGAGAGAGATAAATATATATAGAGATAGATGGGTGGATAGATAGATAGATAGATAGACATACATACACACATACACACATACACACATACACACATACACACATACATACATATGTGTGTATTGTTGGAGTTGCAAACATGGGTGCACTTGACAAACTCAGTGCGGCTATTCCCCATTGAAAGATTGTTGCACCCAGGACCCTTAGCACTGGGATATGCTACTCAATATCACTGGCATGGCCAGGTGTAAACAACATCTGACCTTTGTTGTGTATGTAACCATGGAGATTGTGATGTCGCCTAGGCCCACCAAAGAACAGCCTTGTCAGAAGCAGCACTGCCATGAGCAGAAGTAGCAGCACCATAGGTTGTCAAATAAGTTGGATTTAACCAAGACAAGTGAGTCCAATAGGATGCAGGTATGTCCTCTATCCTTACAGCTTCCCGTGGCTGTTGGTTTTATACCGTTTGGGGACAGCCAAGGAGGCGTCAGCAGGCAACACAGGTAAGTGTGTGCTTGTATGTGTGTGTGTGTGTGTGTGTGTTTCCTATGCAGATCCTAAACCCAGTATCAAATGCAAGTAGGAGGAGTAAGAAGGGTTCCTGCCAAAGCCAGGTTATGGATTGCATTTAAAAATGGTCCATCAGAGTGAAATGGACTCCCATCTTCCTGCTTAGCAATAATGATATGGGTTTAGGGTCTGCTGTGTGTACTGGTGGGTGACTGCCACCCAGCCAGAGTGTGTATGGGAGGCTGCCAGCCAGCCTCCCTTCCTACAAGTAGTGATGGTGCATGTGAAGGGGACAGCGTTGGTTCCTCCCCTTTCACAGTTATCACTTCTCATCCTTCCTTTTGGCTGGTATCAAATGTGGTGTCTGTTTATATCAGTTTAATATCTGATATGTCCCCTATCTGATAGCATATATTAAATGCACCACCAGGTTTCAGTGTTGGAAAGAAAGATTATCTGTTTATTTGCTGCAGCTGCTTGCTGGCTAGTCCAGTGGGCCCCTACTGCAGGCAATAGACAATAGGTGGTGCCTATGTGCCTAGGTGGATAGGACATCAGCTATGAGGCATTTGTTTGTACAAACTGCTGCTCACAACTAATGTTGTAATATAGTGTCTCCATCTGCTGGTGGTATTGAATAAGCAATAGTGCAATGATAGGGTCTGAAAAAAGAAGAAAAATAAGAAGCAGCAGCATAGGAAAGAAGGAAAACATGGAGAGAAGAAAAAAAATGAGGTGAAAACATGTTTAAAAAAGTATTTCCATCTCTCTCTCTCTCTATATGTATATACATATATATATATATATATATATATATATATATATATATATATTTAAAAGAAAAAAAATTATATATATATACATATAGAGAGAGAGAGATAAATATATATAGAGATAGATGGGTGGATAGATAGATAGATAGACATACATACACACATACACACATACACACATACACACATACATACATACATACATACATATGTGTGTATTGTTGGAGTTGCAAACATGGGTGCACTTGACAAACTCAGTGCGGCTATTCCCCATTGAAAGATTGTTGCACCCAGGACCCTTAGCACTGGGATATGCTACTCAATACCACTGGCATGGCCAGGTGTAAACAACATCTGACCTTTGTTGTGTATGTAACCATGGAGATTGTGATGTCGCCTAGGCCCACCAAAGAACAGCCTTGTCAGAAGCAGCACTGCCATGAGCAGAAGTAGCAGCACCATAGGTTGTCAAATAAGTTGGATTTAACCAAGACAAGTGAGTCCAATAGGATGCAGGTATGTCCTCTATCCTTACAGCTTCCCGTGGCTGTTGGTTTTATACCGTTTGGGGACAGCCAAGGAGGCGTCAGCAGGCAACACAGGTAAGTGTGTGCTTGTGTGTGTGTGTTTCCTATGCAGATCCTAAACCCAGTATCAAATGCAAGTAGGAGGAGTAAGAAGGGTTCCTGCCAAAGCCAGGTTATGGATTGCATTTAAAAATGGTCCATCAGAGTGAAATGGACTCCCATCTTCCTGCTTAGCAATAATGATATGGGTTTAGGGTCTGCTGTGTGTACTGGTGGGTGACTGCCACCCAGCCAGAGTGTGTATGGGAGGCTGCCAGCCAGCCTCCCTTCCTACAAGTAGTGATGGTGCATGTGAAGGGGACAGCGTTGGTTCCTCCCCTTTCACAGTTATCACTTATCATCCTTCCTTTTGGCTGGTATCAAATGTGGTGTCTGTTTATATCAGTTTAATATCTGATATGTCCCCTATCTGGTAGCATATATTAAGTGCACCACCAGGTTTCAGTGTTGGAAAGAAAGATTACCTGTTTATTTGCTGCTGCAGCTGCTTGCTGGCTAGTCCAGTGGGTCCCTACTGCAGGCAAAAGACAATAGGTGGTGCCTATGTGCCTAGGTGGATAGGACATCAGCTATGAGGCATTTGTTTGTACAAACTGCTGCTCACAACTAATGTTGTAATATAGTGTCTCCATCTGCTGGTGGTATTGAATAAGCAATAGTGCAATGATAGGGTCTGAAAAAGAAGAAAAATAAGAAGCAGCAGCATATGAAAAAAGGAGGAAAGAAGGAAAACATGGAGAGAAGAAAAAAAAGAAGGTAAAAATGAGGTGAAAACATGTTTAAGAAAGTATTTCCATCTCTCTCTCTCTCTATATGTATATATATATATATATATATATATATATATATTTAAAAGAAAAAAAAATTATATATATACATATATACATATAGAGAGAGAGAGATAAATATATATAGAGATAGATGGGTGGATAGATAGATAGATAGATAGAGAGATACACATACACACATACACACATACATACATACATAGATATGTGTGTATTGTTGGAGTTGCAAACATGGGTGCACTTGACAAACTCAGTGCGGCTATTCCCCATTGAAAGATTGTTGCACCCAGGACCCTTAGCACTGTGATATGCTACTCAATACCACTGGCTTGGCCAGGTGTAAACAACATCTGACCTTTGTTGTGTATGTAACCATGGAGATTGTGATGTCGCCTAGGCTCACCAAAGAACAGCCTTGTCAGAAGCAGCACTGCCATGAGCAGAAGTAGCAGCACCATAGGTTGTCAAATAAGTTGGATTTAACCAAGACAAGTGAGTCCAATAGGATGCAGGTATGTTCTCTATCCTTACAGCTTCCCATGGCTGTTGGTTTTATACCGTTTGGGGACAGCCAAGGAGGCGTCAGCAGGCAACACAGGTAAGTGTGTGCTTGTGTGTGTGTGTGTGTTTCCTATGCAGATCCTAAACCCAGTATCAAATGCAAGTAGGAGGAGTAAGAAGGGTTCCTGCCAAAGCCAGGTTATGGATTGCATTTAAAAATGGTCCATCAGAGTGAAATGGACTCCCATCTTCCTGCTTAGCAATAATGATATGGGTTTAGGGTCTGCTGTGTGTACTGGTGGGTGACTGCCACCCAGCCAGAGTGTGTATGGGAGGCTGCCAGCCAGCCTCCCTTCCTACAAGTAGTGATGGTGCATGTGAAGGGGACAGCGTTGGTTCCTCCCCTTTCACAGTTATCACTTCTCATCCTTCCTTTTGGCTGGTATCAAATGTGGTGTCTGTTTATATCAGTTTAATATCTGATATGTCCCCTATCTGATAGCAGATATTAAGTGCACCACCAGGTTTCAGTGTTGGAAAGAAAGGTTATCTGTTTATTTGCTGCAGCTGCAGCTGCTTGCTGGCTAGTCCAGTGGGCCCCTACTGCAGGCAAAAGACAACAGGTGGTGCCTAGGTGGATAGGACATCAGCTATGAGGCATTTGTTTGTACAAACTGCTGCTCACAACTAATGTTGTAATATAGTGTCTCCATCTGCTGGTGGTATTGAATAAGCAATAGTGCAATGATAGGGTTTGAAAAAGAAGAAAAATAAGAAGCAGCAGCATAGGAAAGAAGGAAAACATGGAGAGAAGAAAAAAAGAAGGTAAAAATGAGGTGAAAACATGTTTAAAAAAGTATTTCCATCTCTCTCTCTCTCTATATGTAAATACATATATATATATATATATATATATATATATATATTTAAAAGAAAAAAAAATTATATATATATATATATATATATATATATACATATAGAGAGAGAGAGAGATAAATATATATAGAGATAGTTGGGTGGATAGATAGATAGATAGATAGATAGATAGATACACATACATACATACATACATACATACATACATACATACGTGTGTATTGTTGGAGTTGCAAACATGGGTGCACTTGACAAACTCAGTGCGGCTATTCCCCATTGAAAGATTGTTGCACCCAGGACCCTTAGCACTGGGATATGCTACTCAATACCACTGGCATGGCCAGGTGTAAACAACATCTGACCTTGTTTGTGTATGTAACCATGGAGATTGTGATGTCGCCTAGGCCCACCAAAGAACAGCCTTGTCAGAAGCAGCACTGCCATGAGCAGAAGTAGCAGCACCATAGGTTGTCAAATAAGTTGGATTTAACCAAGACAAGTGAGTCCAATAGGATGCAGGTATGTCCTCTATCCTTACAGCTTCCCGTGGCTGTTGGTTTTATACCGTTTGGGGACAGCCAAGGAGGCGTCAGCAGGCAACACAGGTAAGTGTGTGCTTGTGTGTGTGTGTGTGTTTCCTATGCAGATCCTAAACCCAGTATCAAATGCAAGTAGGAGGAGTAAGAAGGGTTCCTGCCAAAGCCAGGTTATGGATTGCATTTAAAAATGGTCCATCAGAGTGAAATGGACTCCCATCTTCCTGCTTAGCAATAATGATATGGGTTTAGGGTCTGCTGTGTGTACTGGTGGGTGACTGCCACCCAGCCAGAGTGTGTATGGGAGGCTGCCAGCCAGCCTCCCTTCCTACAAGTAGTGATGGTGCATGTGAAGGGGACAGCGTTGGTTCCTCCCCTTTCACAGTTATCACTTATCATCCTTCCTTTTGTCTGGTATCAAATGTGGTGTCTGTTTATATCAGTTTAATATCTGATATGTCCCCTATCTGGTAGCATATATTAAGTGCACCACCAGGTTTCAGTGTTGGAAAGAAAGATTACCTGTTTATTTGCTGCTGCAGCTGCTTGCTGGCTAGTCCAGTGGGTCCCTACTGCAGGCAAAAGACAATAGGTGGTGCCTATGTGCCTAGGTGGATAGGACATCAGCTATGAGGCATTTGTTTGTACAAACTGCTGCTCACAACTAATGTTGTAATATAGTGTCTCCATCTGCTGGTGGTATTGAATAAGCAATAGTGCAATGATAGGGTCTGAAAAAGAAGAAAAATAAGAAGCAGCAGCATATGAAAAAAGGAGGAAAGAAGGAAAACATGGAGAGAAGAAAAAAAAGAAGGTAAAAATGAGGTGAAAACATGTTTAAGAAAGTATTTCCATCTCTCTCTCTCTCTATATGTATATATATATATATATATATATATATATATATATATATATATATTTATTTAAAAGAAAAAAAAATTATATATATACATATATACATATAGAGAGAGAGAGATAAATATATATAGAGATAGATGGGTGGATAGATAGATAGATAGATAGATAGATAGATAGATAGAGAGATACACATACACACATACACACATACACACATACACACATACACACATACACACATACACAGATATGTGTGTATTGTTGGAGTTGCAAACATGGGTGCACTTGACAAACTCAGTGCGGCTATTCCCCATTGAAAGATTGTTGCACCCAGGACCCTTAGCACTGTGATATGCTACTCAATACCACTGGCATGGCCAGGTGTAAACAACATCTGACCTTTGTTGTGTATGTAACCATGGAGATTGTGATGTCACCTAGGCTCACCAAAGAACAGCCTTGTCAGAAGCAGCACTGCCATGAGCAGAAGTAGCAGCACCATAGGTTGTCAAATAAGTTGGATTTAACCAAGACAAGTGAGTCCAATAGGATGCAGGTATGTTCTCTATCCTTACAGCTTCCCATGGCTGTTGGTTTTATACCGTTTGGGGACAGCCAAGGAGGCGTCAGCAGGCAACACAGGTAAGTGTGTGCTTGTGTGTGTGTGTGTGTGTGTGTGTGTGTGTTTCCTATGCAGATCCTAAACCCAGTATCAAATGCAAGTAGGAGGAGTAAGAAGGGTTCCTGCCAAAGCCAGGTTATGGATTGCATTTAAAAATGGTCCATTAGAGTGAAATGGACTCCCATCTTCCTGCTTAGCAATAATGATATGGGTTTAGGGTCTGCTGTGTGTACTGGTGGGTGACTGCCTCCCAGCCAGAGTGTGTATGGGAGGCTGCCAGCCAGCCTCCCTTCCTACAAGTAGTGATGGTGCATGTGAAGGGGACAGCGTTGGTTCCTCCCCTTTCACAGTTATCACTTATCATCCTTCCTTTTGTCTGGTATCAAATGTGGTGTCTGTTTATATCAGTTTAATATCTGATATGTCCCCTATCTGGTAGCATATATTAAGTGCACCACCAGGTTTCAGTGTTGGA
>NW_026610445.1:205000-225000 GCF_029499605.1 Hyla sarda | reverse complement strand
CCATCAGAGTGAAATGGACTCCCATCTTCCTGCTTAGCAATAATGATATGGGTTTAGGGTCTGCTGTGTGTACTGGTGGGTGACTGCCACCCAGCCAGAGTGTGTATGGGAGGCTGCCAGCCAGCCTCCCTTCCTACAAGTAGTGATGGTGCATGTGAAGGGGACAGCGTTGGTTCCTCCCCTTTCACAGTTATCACTTATCATCCTTCCTTTTGGCTGGTATCAAATGTGGTGTCTGTTTATATCAGTTTAATATCTGATATGTCCCCTATCTGGTAGCATATATTAAGTGCACCACCAGGTTTCAGTGTTGGAAAGAAAGATTACCTGTTTATTTGCTGCTGCAGCTGCTTGCTGGCTAGTCCAGTGGGTCCCTACTGCAGGCAAAAGACAATAGGTGGTGCCTATGTGCCTAGGTGGATAGGACATCAGCTATGAGGCATTTGTTTGTACAAACTGCTGCTCACAACTAATGTTGTAATATAGTGTCTCCATCTGCTGGTGGTATTGAATAAGCAATAGTGCAATGATAGGGTCTGAAAAAGAAGAAAAATAAGAAGCAGCAGCATATGAAAAAAGGAGGAAAGAAGGAAAACATGGAGAGAAGAAAAAAAAGAAGGTAAAAATGAGGTGAAAACATGTTTAAGAAAGTATTTCCATCTCTCTCTCTCTCTATATGTATATATATATATATATATATATATATATATTTAAAAGAAAAAAAAATTATATATATACATATATACATATAGAGAGAGAGAGATAAATATATATAGAGATAGATGGGTGGATAGATAGATAGATAGATAGAGAGATACACATACACACATACACACATACACACATACACACATACATACATACATAGATATGTGTGTATTGTTGGAGTTGCAAACATGGGTGCACTTGACAAACTCAGTGCGGCTATTCCCCATTGAAAGATTGTTGCACCCAGGACCCTTAGCACTGTGATATGCTACTCAATACCACTGGCTTGGCCAGGTGTAAACAACATCTGACCTTTGTTGTGTATGTAACCATGGAGATTGTGATGTCGCCTAGGCTCACCAAAGAACAGCCTTGTCAGAAGCAGCACTGCCATGAGCAGAAGTAGCAGCACCATAGGTTGTCAAATAAGTTGGATTTAACCAAGACAAGTGAGTCCAATAGGATGCAGGTATGTTCTCTATCCTTACAGCTTCCCATGGCTGTTGGTTTTATACCGTTTGGGGACAGCCAAGGAGGCGTCAGCAGGCAACACAGGTAAGTGTGTGCTTGTGTGTGTGTGTGTGTGTGTTTCCTATGCAGATCCTAAACCCAGTATCAAATGCAAGTAGGAGGAGTAAGAAGGGTTCCTGCCAAAGCCAGGTTATGGATTGCATTTAAAAATGGTCCATCAGAGTGAAATGGACTCCCATCTTCCTGCTTAGCAATAATGATATGGGTTTAGGGTCTGCTGTGTCTACTGGTGGGTGACTGCCACCCAGCCAGAGTGTGTATGGGAGGCTGCCAGCCAGCCTCCCTTCCTACAAGTAGTGATGGTGCATGTGAAGGGGACAGCGTTGGTTCCTCCCCTTTCACAGTTATCACTTCTCATCCTTCCTTTTGGCTGGTATCAAATGTGGTGTCTGTTTATATCAGTTTAATATCTGATATGTCCCCTATCTGATAGCAGATATTAAGTGCACCACCAGGTTTCAGTGTTGGAAAGAAAGGTTATCTGTTTATTTGCTGCAGCTGCAGCTGCTTGCTGGCTAGTCCAGTGGGCCCCTACTGCAGGCAAAAGACAACAGGTGGTGCCTAGGTGGATAGGACATCAGCTATGAGGCATTTGTTTGTACAAACTGCTGCTCACAACTAATGTTGTAATATAGTGTCTCCATCTGCTGGTGGTATTGAATAAGCAATAGTGCAATGATAGGGTTTGAAAAAGAAGAAAAATAAGAAGCAGCAGCATAGGAAAGAAGGAAAACATGGAGAGAAGAAAAAAAGAAGGTAAAAATGAGGTGAAAACATGTTTAAAAAAGTATTTCCATCTCTCTCTCTCTCTATATGTAAATACATATATATATATATATATATATTTAAAAGAAAAAAAAATTATATATATATATATATATATATATACATATAGAGAGAGAGAGAGATAAATATATATAGAGATAGTTGGGTGGATAGATAGATAGATAGATAGATAGATACACATACATACATACATACATACATACATACATACGTGTGTATTGTTGGAGTTGCAAACATGGGTGCACTTGACAAACTCAGTGCGGCTATTCCCCATTGAAAGATTGTTGCACCCAGGACCCTTAGCACTGGGATATGCTACTCAATTCCACTGGCATGGCCAGGTGTAAACAACATCTGACCTTTGTTGTGTATGTAACCATGGAGATTGTGATGTCGCCTAGGCCCACCAAAGAACAGCCTTGTCAGAAGCAGCACTGCCATGAGCAGAAGTAGCAGCACCATAGGTTGTCAAATAAGTTGGATTTAACCAAGACAAGTGAGTCCAATAGGATGCAGGTATGTCCTCTATCCTTACAGCTTCCCGTGGCTGTTGGTTTTATACCGTTTGGGGACAGCCAAGGAGGCGTCAGCAGGCAACACAGGTAAGTGTGTGCTTGTGTGTGTGTGTTTCCTATGCAGATCCTAAACCCAGTATCAAATGCAAGTAGGAGGAGTAAGAAGGGTTCCTGCCAAAGCCAGGTTATGGATTGCATTTAAAAATGGTCCATCAGAGTGAAATGGACTCCCATCTTCCTGCTTAGCAATAATGATATGGGTTTAGGGTCTGCTGTGTGTACTGGTGGGTGACTGCCACCCAGCCAGAGTGTGTATGGGAGGCTGCCAGCCAGCCTCCCTTCCTACAAGTAGTGATGGTGCATGTGAAGGGGACAGCGTTGGTTCCTCCCCTTTCACAGTTATCACTTATCATCCTTCCTTTTGGCTGGTATCAAATGTGGTGTCTGTTTATATCAGTTTAATATCTGATATGTCCCCTATCTGGTAGCATATATTAAGTGCACCACCAGGTTTCAGTGTTGGAAAGAAAGATTACCTGTTTATTTGCTGCTGCAGCTGCTTGCTGGCTAGTCCAGTGGGTCCCTACTGCAGGCAAAAGACAATAGGTGGTGCCTATGTGCCTAGGTGGATAGGACATCAGCTATGAGGCATTTGTTTGTACAAACTGCTGCTCACAACTAATGTTGTAATATAGTGTCTCCATCTGCTGGTGGTATTGAATAAGCAATAGTGCAATGATAGGGTCTGAAAAAGAAGAAAAATAAGAAGCAGCAGCATATGAAAAAAGGAGGAAAGAAGGAAAACATGGAGAGAAGAAAAAAAAGAAGGTAAAAATGAGGTGAAAACATGTTTAAGAAAGTATTTCCATCTCTCTCTATATGTATATATATATATATATATATATATATATATATTTAAAAGAAAAAAAAATTATATATATACATATATACATATAGAGAGAGAGAGATAAATATATATAGAGATAGATGGGTGGATAGATAGATAGATAGATAGATAGAGAGATACACATACACACATACATACATACATAGATATGTGTGTATTGTTGGAGTTGCAAACATGGGTGCACTTGACAAACTCAGTGCGGCTATTCCCCATTGAAAGATTGTTGCACCCAGGACCCTTAGCACTGTGATATGCTACTCAATACCACTGGCTTGGCCAGGTGTAAACAACATCTGACCTTTGTTGTGTATGTAACCATGGAGATTGTGATGTCGCCTAGGCTCACCAAAGAACAGCCTTGTCAGAAGCAGCACTGCCATGAGCAGAAGTAGCAGCACCATAGGTTGTCAAATAAGTTGGATTTAACCAAGACAAGTGAGTCCAATAGGATGCAGGTATGTTCTCTATCCTTACAGCTTCCCATGGCTGTTGGTTTTATACCGTTTGGGGACAGCCAAGGAGGCGTCAGCAGGCAACACAGGTAAGTGTGTGCTTGTGTGTGTGTGTGTGTGTGTGTGTTTCCTATGCAGATCCTAAACCCAGTATCAAATGCAAGTAGGAGGAGTAAGAAGGGTTCCTGCCAAAGCCAGGTTATGGATTGCATTTAAAAATGGTCCATCAGAGTGAAATGGACTCCCATCTTCCTGCTTAGCAATAATGATATGGGTTTAGGGTCTGCTGTGTGTACTGGTGGGTGACTGCCACCCAGCCAGAGTGTGTATGGGAGGCTGCCAGCCAGCCTCCCTTCCTACAAGTAGTGATGGTGCATGTGAAGGGGACAGCGTTGGTTCCTCCCCTTTCACAGTTATCACTTCTCATCCTTCCTTTTGGCTGGTATCAAATGTGGTGTCTGTTTATATCAGTTTAATATCTGATATGTCCCCTATCTGATAGCAGATATTAAGTGCACCACCAGGTTTCAGTGTTGGAAAGAAAGGTTATCTGTTTATTTGCTGCAGCTGCAGCTGCTTGCTGGCTAGTCCAGTGGGCCCCTACTGCAGGCAAAAGACAACAGGTGGTGCCTAGGTGGATAGGACATCAGCTATGAGGCATTTGTTTGTACAAACTGCTGCTCACAACTAATGTTGTAATATAGTGTCTCCATCTGCTGGTGGTATTGAATAAGCAATAGTGCAATGATAGGGTTTGAAAAAGAAGAAAAATAAGAAGCAGCAGCATAGGAAAGAAGGAAAACATGGAGAGAAGAAAAAAAGAAGGTAAAAATGAGGTGAAAACATGTTTAAAAAAGTATTTCCATCTCTCTCTCTCTCTATATGTAAATACATATATATATATATATATATATATATATATTTAAAAGAAAAAAAAATTATATATATATATATATATATATATATATATACATATAGAGAGAGAGAGAGATAAATATATATAGAGATAGTTGGGTGGATAGATAGATAGATAGATACACATACATACATACATACATACATACATACATACATACGTGTGTATTGTTGGAGTTGCAAACATGGGTGCACTTGACAAACTCAGTGCGGCTATTCCCCATTGAAAGATTGTTGCACCCAGGACCCTTAGCACTGGGATATGCTACTCAATACCACTGGCATGGCCAGGTGTAAACAACATCTGACCTTGTTTGTGTATGTAACCATGGAGATTGTGATGTCGCCTAGGCCCACCAAAGAACAGCCTTGTCAGAAGCAGCACTGCCATGAGCAGAAGTAGCAGCACCATAGGTTGTCAAATAAGTTGGATTTAACCAAGACAAGTGAGTCCAATAGGATGCAGGTATGTCCTCTATCCTTACAGCTTCCTGTGGCTGTTGGTTTTATACCGTTTGGGGACAGCCAAGGAGGCGTCAGCAGGCAACACAGGTAAGTGTGTGCTTGTGTGTGTGTGTGTGTTTCCTATGCAGATCCTAAACCCAG
Organism: Hyla sarda; assembly: GCF_029499605.1. Taxonomy (NCBI): domain Eukaryota; kingdom Metazoa; phylum Chordata; class Amphibia; order Anura; family Hylidae; genus Hyla; species Hyla sarda. The sequence goes on along the minus strand of NW_026610445.1, from coordinate 219,580 downwards.
TATCAAATGCAAGTAGGAGGAGTAAGAAGGGTTCCTGCCAAAGCCAGGTTATGGATTGCATTTAAAAATGGTCCATCAGAGTGAAATGGACTCCCATCTTCCTGCTTAGCAATAATGATATGGGTTTAGGGTCTGCTGTGTGTACTGGTGGGTGACTGCCACCCAGCCAGAGTGTGTATGGGAGGCTGCCAGCCAGCCTCCCTTCCTACAAGTAATGATGGTGCATGTGAAGGGGACAGCGTTGGTTCCTCCCGTTTCACAGTTATCACTTCTCATCCTTCCTTTTGGCTGGTATCAAATGTGGTGTCTGTTTATATCAGTTTAATATCTGATATGTCCCCTATCTGATAGCATATATTAAATGCACCACCAGGTTTCAGTGTTGGAAAGAAAGATTATCTGTTTATTTGCTGCAGCTGCTTGCTGTCTAGTCCAGTGGGTCCCTACTGCAGGCAATAGACAATAGGTAGTGCCTATGTGCCTAGGTGGATAGGACATCAGCTATGAGGCATTTGTTTGTACAAACTGCTGCTCACAACTAATGTTGTAATATAGTGTCTCCATCTGCTGGTGGTATTGAATAAGCAATAGTGCAATGATAGGGTCTGAAAAAGAAGAAAAATAAGAAGCAGCAGCATAGGAAAGAAGGAAAACATGGAGAGAAGAAAAAAAGAAGGTAAAAATGAGGTGAAAACATGTTTAAAAAAGTATTTCCATCTCTCTCTCTCTATATATGTATATACATATATATATATATATATATATATATATATATATATTTAAAAGAAAAAAAAATTATATATATATATATACATATAGAGAGAGAGAGAGAGATAAATATATATAGAGATAGATGGGTGGATAGATAGATAGATAGACATACATACACACATACACACATACATACATACATATGTGTGTATTGTTGGAGTTGCAAACATGGGTGCACTTGACAAACTCAGTGCGGCTATTCCCCATTGAAAGATTGTTGCACCCAGGACCCTTAGCACTGGGATATGCTACTCAATACCACTGGCATGGCCAGGTGTAAACAACATCTGACCTTTGTTGTGTATGTAACCATGGAGATTGTGATGTCGCCTAGGCCCACCAAAGAACAGCCTTGTCAGAAGCAGCACTGCCATGAGCATAAGTAGCAGCACCATAGGTTGTCAAATTAGTTGGATTTAACCAAGACAAGTGAGTCCAATAGGATGCAGGTATGTCCTCTATCCTTACAGCTTCCCATGGCTGTTGGTTTTATACCGTTTGGGGACAGCCAAGGAGGCGTCAGCAGGCAACACAGGTAAGTGTGTGCTTGTGTGTGTGTGTGTATGTGTGTGTGTGTGTGTGTGTGTGTGTTTCCTATGCAGATCCTAAACCCAGTATCAAATGCAAGTAGGAGGAGTAAGAAGGGTTCCTGCCAAAGCCAGGTTATGGATTGCATTTAAAAATGGTCCATCAGAGTGAAATGGACTCCCATCTTCCTGCTTAGCAATAATGATATGGGTTTAGGGTCTGCTGTGTGTACTGGTGGGTGACTGCCACCCAGCCAGAGTGTGTATGGGAGGCTGCCAGCCAGCCTCCCTTCCTACAAGTAGTGATGGTGCATGTGAAGGGGACAGCGTTGGTTCCTCCCCTTTCACAGTTATCACTTCTCATCCTTCCTTTTGGCTGGTATCAAATGTGGTGTCTGTTTATATCAGTTTAATATCTGATATGTCCCCTATCTGGTAGCATATATTAAGTGCACCACCAGGTTTCAGTGTTGGAAAGAAAGATTACCTGTTTATTTGCTGCTGCAGCTGCTTGCTGGCTAGTCCAGTGGGTCCCTACTGCAGGCAAAAGACAATAGGTGGTGCCTATGTGCCTAGGTGGATAGGACATCAGCTATGAGGCATTTGTTTGTACAAACTGCTGCTCACAACTAATGTTGTAATATAGTGTCTCCATCTGCTGGTGGTATTGAATAAGCAATAGTGCAATGATAGGGTCTGAAAAAGAAGGAAAACATGGAGAGAAGGTAAAAATGAGGTGAAAACATGTTTAAAAAAGTATTTCCATCTCTCTCTCTCTATATATGTATATACATATATATATATATATATATATATATATATATATATATATAGTTACATAGTTAGTACGGTCGAAAAAAGACATATGTCCATCAAGTTCAACCAGGGTATTAAGGGGTAGGGGTGTGGCGCGATATTGGGGAAGGGATGAGATTTTATATTTCTTCATAAGCATTAATCTTATTTTGTTCCAGGAATGTATCTAATCCTGTTTTAAAGCTGTTAATTGTTCCTGCTGTGACCAGTTCCTGAGGTAGACCGTTCCATAAATTCACAGTCCTCACGGTAAAGAAGGCGTGTCGCCCCTTGAGACTAAACTTTTTTTTCTCCAGACGGAGGGAGTGCCCCCTCGTCCTTTGGGGGGGTTTAACCTGGAACAGTTTTTCTCCATATTTTTTGTATGGGCCATTAATATACTTATATACGTTTATCATATCCCCCCTTAAACGTCTCTTCTCAAGACTAAACAATTGTAACTCCTTTAATCGCTCCTCATAGCTAAGATGTTCCAAGCCCCATATTAGTTTAGTCGCGCGTCTCTGCACCCTTTCCAACTCCGCAGTGTCCCTTTTATGGACAGGTGACCAAAACTGAACAGCATATTCCAGGTGAGGCCGTACCAATGCTTTATAAAGGGGGAGTATTATGTCCCTGTCCCTTGAGTCCATGCCTCTTTTGATACATGACAATATCCTGCCGGCTTTGGAAGCAGCAGCCTGACATTGCATGCTATTCTGTAGTCTTTGATCTACAAGTACACCCAGATCCTTCTCTACCAGTGACTCTGCCAGTTTAATCCCCCCTAAGACATACGATGCATGCAGGTTATTAGTACCCAGATGCATAACTTTACATTTATCCACATTGAACCTCATTTGCCAAGTGGATGCCCAGACACTTAGTCTATCCAAGTCATCTTGTAACTTATGCACATCCTCTATAGACTGTACCGTGCTACAAAGCTTGGTGTCATCTGCAAAGATAGAAACAGAGCTGTTAATACCATCCTCTATATCATTGATAAATAAATTAAACAACAGCGGTCCCAGTACTGAACCTTGGGGTACACCACTAATAACCGGGGACCAATCAGAGTACGAATCATTGACCACCACTCTCTGGGTACGATCCATGAGCCAGTGTTCAATCCAGTTACAAACTAAAATTTCCAAACCCAAAGACCTTAACTTACCTGTCAGACGTCTATGAGGGACAGTATCAAATGCTTTAGCAAAATCCAGAAACACTATATCCACAGCCATTCCTCTGTCAAGGCTTCTACTCACCTCTTCATAAAAGCAAATTAGATTGGTTTGACAACTTCTATCCTTAGTAAACCCATGCTGGCTATCACTTATAATACAATTATCCCCTATGTATTCCTGTATGTAATCCCTTATAAGTCCTTCAAACAATTTACCCACAATGCACGTTAAACTTACCGGTCTATAGTTTCCTGGGGAAGACCTAGAGCCCTTTTTGAAGATTGGCACCACATTCGCCTTGCGCCAGTCCCTTGGCACAATACCAGACACCAGAGAATCTCTAAATATCATGAACAGGGGTACAGATATTACTGAACTTACCTCTCTAAGAACTCTTGGGTGTAGTCCATCCGGTCCTGGGGATTTGCTTACATTTATATCACTTAACTTACCTTGTACCATCTCTACATTAAGCCAGTTCAGTACATTACATGATGTGTTACCAGCACTGACCTGGCCAATGTCAGCTCCTTCTTCCATAGTGTATACAGAACTAAAGAACCCATTCAGTAGCTCCGCCTTCTCTTGATCGCCTGTGACAACCTCCCCATTATCATTATTAAGGGGTCCTACATGCTCTGTCCTTGGTTTTTTTGCATTTATATATCTAAAAAAATATTTAGGATTAGTTTTGCTTTCTTTGGCCACCTGTCTCTCATTTTGAATTTTTGCTGTTTTTATTACATTTTTACAGATTTTATTAAGCTCCTTGTACTGTTTAAATGTTATCGCTGACCCATCAGATTTGTATTTTTTGAAGGCTATTTTTTTGCTGTTTATTGCTCTTTTAACATCATGTGTCAGCCATGTAGGATTTAGTTTCAATCGTTTATATTTGTTCCCCTTTGGTATATATTTAGCTGTATAGTTATTTAGAGTTAATTTAAAGATGTCCCATTTACCTTCTGTATCAGTATTTGAGAACACCTCCCCCCAGTCTATGTCCTGTAGTGCAGCCCTCAGCCCAGGGAAATTTGCCTTTTTAAAGTTATATGTTTTTGCCTTCCCCGCCTGTCTTTGTTTTCTACATTTTAAGTCAAAAGTAACTATATTGTGGTCGCTATTACCAAGGTTTTCCCGCACAGTTACATTACCAACCAGCTCTGCGTTGTTGGAAATGATCAGATCCAACAAGGCATCACTTCTTGTTGGGTCCTCCACAAACTGGCCCATAAAATTATCCTGCAATAAATTTAGGAATTGTCGCCCCTTTGTAGTTTTAGCCAACCCCGGACCCCAATCTATATCTGGATAGTTAAAATCTCCCATTATTACCACTGTACCTGCCCGGGCGGCCCTCTCTATTTGTTTATGAAGCCGAACTTCTATCTCTTCAGTGATATTAGGGGGTCTGTAGATTACCCCAAATATTATTTTTTCAGTATTTCCCTCCTTTTGTAATTCTACCCACAATGATTCCACATCCTCAGAATCATCACACACTATGGCATCGTTCACACTGACTTTCATACCACTTCTTACATACAGACAGACTCCACCACCTTTTCTGTTCATTCTATCCTTGCGAAACAATGTAAACCCCTGCAGATTGACAGCCCAGTCATGCGAGGAGTCCAGCCATGTCTCAGTGACCCCAACTATATCAATATGTTCCTCCAGTATCAAGGCCTCAAGCTCCCCCATTTTATTTGCTAGGCTTCTGGCATTTGTGAACATACACTTTACATTTCCATCCTTTATGTTATTGGGGTTAATGGGATTCAAGGGTGTAAGTTTTATTTTCCTATGAAGCCTATTCCTATTAACTATTCTAACCCCTCCCTCCGCTCCACCCCCAGGTACATTTATAATTCCCACCTCTCTATCTACACTATCTTCCCCCTCTTTGCTGTAGGTTCCCTCCCCCCAAGTCCCTAGTTTAAACACTCCTCCACCCTTCTAGCCATCTTCTCCCCAAGCAAAGCTGCACCCTCCCCATTGAGGTGCAGCCCGTCCCTACGGTAGAGCCGGTAACCGACAGCGAAGTCAGCCCAGTTCTCCATGAACCCAAACCCTTCCTTCCTACACCAGCTTCTGAGCCACTTGTTTACCTCCCTGATCTCCCGCTGCCTCTCTGGTGCGGCTCGTGGTACTGGTAGTATTTCAGAAAAGACTACCTTGGAGGTCCTTGCCTTAAGCTTGCGGCCTAAGTCCCTGAAATCATTTTTAAGGACACTCCACCTACCTCTTACTTTGTCATTGGTGCCAATATGTACCATGACTGCTGGGTCCTCTCCAGCCCCGCCCAACAACCTGTCAACCCGATCCGCGATGTGCCGAACTCGTGCGCCAGGCAGACAGCACACTGTTCGGCGATCCCGGTCTTTGTGACAGATTGCCCTGTCTGTCCCCCTAATAATTGAGTCCCCCACCACTAGTACCTGTCTGGCCTGCCCTGTACTCCTCCCTCCCTCCTTACTGGAGCAGACACCCCCCTGGCGGTCAGAGGCGGTATCCTGCTGCAGTTCTGCTAGCTCTGTAATGGCATCCCCCTCATCTGCCAAGCGGGCAAACTTGTTGGGGTGTGCCAGTTCAGGACTAGCCTCCCTGACACTTTTTCCCCTACCCCTCTTTCTAACTGTAACCCAGCTAACTGCCTGACTGTCCTGCAACTCCGTCCCACTGTCCTCCCCCACCTCTATTCCCGAGAGTGCCTGCTCAGTGAGCAGGAGACTCCTCTCCATGTTGTTAATGCTTCTCATTGTTGCCAGTCGCCCCTCTAGATGCAGGATCTGGGCTTCCAAACGGACAACTAGCACACATCTCGCACAACAATATGCACCCTCAAACTGTTGTTCAAGGATTGCATACATTGAACAGGATGTACATTGGACTGCATTTTCCAACATGGAGGCCATCTAATTATGGGGATTTCACAAATGTATAGGAAAAAACAGACAGTCAAAATGACACTTAAAATTTTTTGTAGACCTTGTGGGTTCAAAAATGAAAACTCACAGCGATCTCAACCTCCTGCTTTCAAACTCCAGTTTTTGAAACTCCTCTTTCACGCCCCCTCTTACACAGCAACACTCAAAAAAGAGCAAGCTCTCAATAAGAGTCCCAAGCTAAGATTTATACACCTGTGCCCAATCTACTCCTAATATATATATATTTAAAAGAAAAAAAAAAAAAAAATATATATATATATATATATATATACATATATATAGAGAGAGAGAGATAAATATATATAGAGATAGATGGGTGGATAGATAGATAGACACACATACACACATACATACATACATACATATGTGTGTATTGTTGGAGTTGCAAACATGGGTGCACTTGACAAACTCAGTGCGGCTATTCCCCATTGAAAGATTGTTGCACCCAGGACCCTTAGCACTGGGATATGCTACTCAATACCACTGGCATGGCCAGGTGTAAACAACATCTGACCTTTGTTGTGTATGTAACCATGGAGATTGTGATGTCGCCTAGGCCCACCAAAGAACAGCCTTGTCAGAAGCAGCACTGCCATGAGCAGAAGTAGCAGCACCATAGGTTGTCAAATAAGTTGGATTTAACCAAGACAAGTGAGTCCAATAGGATGCAGGTATGTCCTCTATCCTTACAGCTTCCCGTGGCTGTTGGTTTTATACCGTTTAGGGACAGCCAAGGAGGCGTCAGCAGGCAACACAGGTAAGTGTGTGCTTGTATGTGTGTGTGTGTGTGTGTGTGTGTGTGTGTGTGTTTCCTATGCAGATCCTAAACCCAGTATCAAATGCAAGTAGGATGTAACCATGGAGATTGTGATGTCGCCTAGGCCCACCAAAGAACAGCCTTGTCAGAAGCAGCACTGCCATGGCTGTTGGTTTTATACCGTTTGGGGACAGCCAAGGAGGCGTCAGCAGGCAACACATGTAAGTGTGTGCTTGTGTGTGTGTGTGTGTGTGTGTGTGTGTGTGTTTCCTATGCAGATCCTAAACCCAGTATCAAATGCAAGTAGGAGGAGTAAGAAGGGTTCCTGCCAAAGCCAGGTTATGGATTGCATTTAAAAATGGTCCATCAGAGTGAAATGGACTCCCATCTTCCTGCTTAGCAATAATGATATGGGTTTAGGGTCTGCTGTGTGTACTGGTGGGTGACTGCCACCCAGCCAGAGTGTGTATGGGAGGCTGCCAGCCAGCCTCCCTTCCTACAAGTAGTGATGGTGCATGTGAAGGGGACAGCGTTGGTTCCTCCCCTTTCACAGTTATCACTTCTCATCCTTCCTTTTGGCTGGTATCAAATGTGGTGTCTGTTTATATCAGTTTAATATCTGATATGTCCCCTATCTGATAGCATATATTAAATGCACCACCAGGTTTCAGTGTTGGAAAGAAAGATTATCTGTTTATTTGCTGCAGCTGCTTGCTGGCTAGTCCAGTGGTCCCCTACTGCAGGCAATAGAGAATAGGTGGTGCCTATGTGCCTAGGTGGATAGGACATCAGCTATGAGGCATTTGTTTGTACAAACTGCTGCTCACAACTAATGTTGTAATATAGTGTCTCCATCTGCTGGTGGTATTGAATAAGCAATAGTGCAATGATAGGGTCTGAAAAAGAAGAAAAATAAGAAGCAGCAGCATAGGAAAGAAGGAAGGTAAAAATGAGGTGAAAACATGTTTAAAAAAGTATTTCCATCTCTCTCTCTCTCTATATATATATATATATATATTTAAAAGAAAAAAAAATTATATATATACATATAGAGAGAGAGAGATAAATATATATAGAGATAGATGGGTGGATAGATAGATAGATAGACATACATACACACATACACACATACACACATACATACATACATACATATGTGTGTATTGTTGGAGTTGCAAACATGGGTGCACTTGACAAACTCAGTGCGGCTATTCCCCATTGAAAGATTGTTGCACCCAGGACCCTTAGCACTGGGATATGCTACTCAATACCACTGGCATGGCCAGGTGTAAACAACATCTGACCTTTGTTGTGTATGTAACCATGGAGATTGTGATGTCGCCTAGGCCCACCAAAGAACAGCCTTGTCAGAAGCAGCACTGCCATGAGCAGAAGTAGCAGCACCATAGGTTGTCAAATAAGTTGGATTTAACCAAGACAAGTGAGTCCAATAGGATGCAGGTATGTCCTCTATCCTTACAGCTTCCCGTGGCTGTTGGTTTTATACCGTTTGGGGACAGCCAAGGAGGCGTCAGCAGGCAACACAGGTAAGTGTGTGCTTGTATGTGTGTGTGTGTGTGTGTGTGTTTCCTATGCAGATCCTAAACCCAGTATCAAATGCAAGTAGGAGGAGTAAGAAGGGTTCCTGCCAAAGCCAGGTTATGGATTGCATTTAAAAATGGTCCATCAGAGTGAAATGGACTCCCATCTTCCTGCTTAGCAATAATGATATGGGTTTAGGGTCTGCTGTGTGTACTGGTGGGTGACTGCCACCCAGCCAGAGTGTGTATGGGAGGCTGCCAGCCAGCCTCCCTTCCTACAAGTAGTGATGGTGCATGTGAAGGGGACAGCGTTGGTTCCTCCCCTTTCACAGTTATCACTTCTCATCCTTCCTTTTGGCTGGTATCAAATGTGGTGTCTGTTTATATCAGTTTAATATCTGATATGTCCCCTATCTGATAGCATATATTAAATGCACCACCAGGTTTCAGTGTTGGAAAGAAAGATTATCTGTTTATTTGCTGCAGCTGCTTGCTGGCTAGTCCAGTGGGCCCCTACTGCAGGCAATAGATAATAGGTGGTGCCTATGTGCCTAGGTGGATAGGACATCAGCTATGAGGCATTTGTTTGTACAAACTGCTGCTCACAACTAATGTTGTAATATAGTGTCTCCATCTGCTGGTGGTATTGAATAAGCAATAGTGCAATGATAGGGTCTGAAAAAGAAGAAAAATAAGAAGCAGCAGCATAGGAAAGAAGGAAAACATGGAGAGAAGAAAAAAATGAGGTGAAAACATGTTTAAAAAAGTATTTCCATCTCTCTCTCTCTCTATATGTATATACATATATATATATATATATATATATATATATTTAAAAGAAAAAAAATTATATATATATATACATATAGAGAGAGAGAGATAAATATATATAGAGATAGATGGGTGGATAGATAGATAGATAGACATACATACACACATACACACATACATACATACATACATATGTGTGTATTGTTGGAGTTGCAAACATGGGTGCACTTGACAAACTCAGTGCGGCTATTCCCCATTGAAAGATTGTTGCACCCAGGACCCTTAGCACTGGGATATGCTACTCAATACCACTGGCATGGCCAGGTGTAAACAACATCTGACCTTTGTTGTGTATGTAACCATGGAGATTGTGATGTCGCCTAGGCCCACCAAAGAACAGCCTTGTCAGAAGCAGCACTGCCATGAGCAGAAGTAGCAGCACCATAGGTTGTCAAATAAGTTGGATTTAACCAAGACAAGTGAGTCCAATAGGATGCAGGTATGTCCTCTATCCTTACAGCTTCCCGTGGCTGTTGGTTTTATACCGTTTGGGGACAGCCAAGGAGGCGTCAGCAGGCAACACAGGTAAGTGTGTGCTTGTATGTGTGTGTGTGTGTGTGTGTGTGTTTCCTATGCAGATCCTAAACCCAGTATCAAATGCAAGTAGGAGGAGTAAGAAGGGTTCCTGCCAAAGCCAGGTTATGGATTGCATTTAAAAATGGTCCATCAGAGTGAAATGGACTCCCATCTTCCTGCTTAGCAATAATGATATGGGTTTAGGGTCTGCTGTGTGTACTGGTGGGTGACTGCCACCCAGCCAGAGTGTGTATGGGAGGCTGCCAGCCAGCCTCCCTTCCTACAAGTAATGATGGTGCATGTGAAGGGGACAGCGTTGGTTCCTCCCCTTTCACAGTTATCACTTCTCATCCTTCCTTTTGGCTGGTATCAAATGTGGTGTCTGTTTATATCAGTTTAATATCTGATATGTCCCCTATCTGATAGCATATATTAAATGCACCACCAGGTTTCAGTGTTGGAAAGAAAGATTATCTGTTTATTTGCTGCAGCTGCTTGCTGTCTAGTCCAGTGGGTCCCTACTGCAGGCAATAGACAATAGGTAGTGCCTATGTGCCTAGGTGGATAGGACATCAGCTATGAGGCATTTCTTTGTACAAACTGCTGCTCACAACTAATGTTGTAATATAGTGTCTCCATCTGCTGGTGGTATTGAATAAGCAATAGTGCAATGATAGGGTCTGAAAAAGAAAAAAAATAAGAAGCAGCAGCATAGGAAAGAAGGAAAACATGGAGAGAAGAAAAAAAGAAGGTAAAAATGAGGTGAAAACATGTTTAAAAAAGTATTTCCATCTCTCTCTCTCTCTATATGTATATACATATATATATATATATATATATATATATATATATATATTTAAAAGAAAAAAAAATTATATATATATATATATATATATATATACATATAGAGAGAGAGAGAGAGATAAATATATATAGAGATAGATGGGTGGATAGATAGATAGACATACATACACACATACATACATACATATGTGTGTATTGTTGGAGTTGCAAACATGGGTGCACTTGACAAACTCAGTGCGGCTATTCCCCATTGAAAGATTGTTGCACCCAGGACCCTTAGCACTGGGATATGCTACTCAATACCACTGGCATGGCCAGGTGTAAACAACATCTGACCTTTGTTGTGTATGTAACCATGGAGATTGTGATGTCGCCTAGGCCCACCAAAGAACAGCCTTGTCAGAAGCAGCACTGCCATGAGCATAAGTAGCAGCACCATAGGTTGTCAAATAAGTTGGATTTAACCAAGACAAGTGAGTCCAATAGGATGCAGGTATGTCCTCTATCCTTACAGCTTCCCGTGGCTGTTGGTTTTATACCGTTTGGGGACAGCCAAGGAGGCGTCAGCAGGCAACACAGGTAAGTGTGTGCTTGTGTGTGTGTGTTTCCTATGCAGATCCTAAACCCAGTATCAAATGCAAGTAGGAGGAGTAAGAAGGGTTCCTGCCAAAGCCAGGTTATGGATTGCATTTAAAAATGGTCCATCAGAGTGAAATGGACTCCCATCTTCCTGCTTAGCAATAATGATATGGGTTTAGGGTCTGCTGTGTGTACTGGTGGGTGACTGCCACCCAGCCAGAGTGTGTATGGGAGGCTGCCAGCCAGCCTCCCTTCCTACAAGTAGTGATGGTGCATGTGAAGGGGACAGCGTTGGTTCCTCCCCTTTCACAGTTATCACTTCTCATCCTTCCTTTTGGCTGGTATCAAATGTGGTGTCTGTTTATATCAGTTTAATATCTGATATGTCCCCTATCTGATAGCATATATTAAATGCACCACCAGGTTTCAGTGTTGGAAAGAAAGATTATCTGTTTATTTGCTGCAGCTGCTTGCTGGCTAGTCCAGTGGGCCCCTACTGCAGGCAATAGATAATAGGTGGTGCCTATGTGCCTAGGTGGATAGGACATCAGCTATGAGGCATTTGTTTGTACAAACTGCTGCTCACAACTAATGTTGTAATATAGTGTCTCCATCTGCTGGTGGTATTGAATAAGCAATAGTGCAATGATAGGGTCTGAAAAAGAAGAAAAATAAGAAGCAGCAGCATAGGAAAGAAGGAAAACATGGAGAGAAGAAAAAAATGAGGTGAAAACATGTTTAAAAAAGTATTTCCATCTCTCTCTCTCTCTATATGTATATACATATATATATATATATATTTAAAAGAAAAAAAATTATATATATATATACATATAGAGAGAGAGAGATAAATATATATAGAGATAGATGGGTGGATAGATAGATAGATAGACATACATACACACATACATACATACATACATATGTGTGTATTGTTGGAGTTGCAAACATGGGTGCACTTGACAAACTCAGTGCGGCTATTCCCCATTGAAAGATTGTTGCACCCAGGACCCTTAGCACTGGGATATGCTACTCAATACCACTGGCATGGCCAGGTGTAAACAACATCTGACCTTTGTTGTGTATGTAACCATGGAGATTGTGATGTCGCCTAGGCCCACCAAAGAACAGCCTTGTCAGAAGCAGCACTGCCATGAGCAGAAGTAGCAGCACCATAGGTTGTCAAATAAGTTGGATTTAACCAAGACAAGTGAGTCCAATAGGATGCAGGTATGTCCTCTATCCTTACAGCTTCCCGTGGCTGTTGGTTTTATACCGTTTGGGGACAGCCAAGGAGGCGTCAGCAGGCAACACAGGTAAGTGTGTGCTTGTATGTGTGTGTGTGTGTGTGTTTCCTATGCAGATCCTAAACCCAGTATCAAATGCAAGTAGGAGGAGTAAGAAGGGTTCCTGCCAAAGCCAGGTTATGGATTGCATTTAAAAATGGTCCATCAGAGTGAAATGGACTCCCATCTTCCTGCTTAGCAATAATGATATGGGTTTACGGTCTGCTGTGTGTACTGGTGGGTGACTGCCACCCAGCCAGAGTGTGTATGGGAGGCTGCCAGCCAGCCTCCCTTCCTACAAGTAATGATGGTGCATGTGAAGGGGACAGCGTTGGTTCCTCCCCTTTCACAGTTATCACTTCTCATCCTTCCTTTTGGCTGGTATCAAATGTGGTGTCTGTTTATATCAGTTTAATATCTGATATGTCCCCTATCTGATAGCATATATTAAATGCACCACCAGGTTTCAGTGTTGGAAAGAAAGATTATCTGTTTATTTGCTGCAGCTGCTTGCTGTCTAGTCCAGTGGGTCCCTACTGCAGGCAATAGACAATAGGTAGTGCCTATGTGCCTAGGTGGATAGGACATCAGCTATGAGGCATTTGTTTGTACAAACTGCTGCTCACAACTAATGTTGTAATATAGTGTCTCCATCTGCTGGTGGTATTGAATAAGCAATAGTGCAATGATAGGGTCTGAAAAATAAGAAGCAGCAGCATAGGAAAGAAGGAAAACATGGAGAGAAGAAAAAAAGAAGGTAAAAATGAGGTGAAAACATGTTTAAAAAAGTATTTCCATCTCTCTCTATATGTATATACATATATATATATATTTAAAAGAAAAAAAAATTATATATATATATATATATATATATATATATATATATACATATAGAGAGAGAGAGAGAGATAAATATATATATAGATAGTTGGGTGGATAGATAGATAGATAGATAGATACACATACATACATACATACATACATACATACATACATACGTGTGTATTGTTGGAGTTGCAAACATGGGTGCACTTGACAAACTCAGTGCGGCTATTCCCCATTGAAAGATTGTTGCACCCAGGACCCTTAGCACTGGGATATGCTACTCAATACCACTGGCATGGCCAGGTGTAAACAACATCTGACCTTTGTTGTGTATGTAACCATGGAGATTGTGATGTCGCCTAGGCCCACCAAAGAACAGCCTTGTCAGAAGCAGCACTGCCATGAGCAGAAGTAGCAGCACCATAGGTTGTCAAATAAGTTGGATTTAACCAAGACAAGTGAGTCCAATAGGATGCAGGTATGTCCTCTATCCTTACAGCTTCCCGTGGCTGTTGGTTTTATACCGTTTGGGGACAGCCAAGGAGGCGTCAGCAGGCAACACAGGTAAGTGTGTGCTTGTGTGTGTGTGTGTGTGTGTGTGTTTCCTATGCAGATCCTAAACCCAGTATCAAATGCAAGTAGGAGGAGTAAGAAGGGTTCCTGCCAAAGCCAGGTTATGGATTGCATTTAAAAATGGTCCATCAGAGTGAAATGGACTCCCATCTTCCTGCTTAGCAATAATGATATGGGTTTAGGGTCTGCTGTGTGTACTGGTGGGTGACTGCCACCCAGCCAGAGTGTGTATGGGAGGCTGCCAGCCAGCCTCCCTTCCTACAAGTAGTGATGGTGCATGTGAAGGGGACAGCGTTGGTTCCTCCCCTTTCACAGTTATCACTTATCATCCTTCCTTTTGGCTGGTATCAAATGTGGTGTCTGTTTATATCAGTTTAATATCTGATATGTCCCCTATCTGATAGCAGATATTAAGTGCACCACCAGGTTTCAGTGTTGGAAAGAAAGGTTATCTGTTTATTTGCTGCAGCTGCAGCTGCTTGCTGGCTAGTCCAGTGGGCCCCAACTGCAGGCAAAAGACAATAGGTGGTGCCTATGTGCCTAGGTGGATAGGACATCAGCTATGAGGCATTTGTTTGTACAAACTGCTGCTCACAACTAATGTTGTAATATAGTGTCTCCATCTGCTGGTGGT
>NW_026610445.1:197500-202500 GCF_029499605.1 Hyla sarda | reverse complement strand
AATATCTGATATGTCCCCTATCTGATAGCATATATTAAATGCACTACCAGGTTTCAGTGTTGGAAAGAAAGATTATCTGTTTATTTGCTGCAGCTGCTTGCTGGCTAGTCCAGTGGGCCCCTACTGCAGGCAATAGACAATAGGTGGTGCCTATGTGCCTAGGTGGATAGGACATCAGCTATGAGGCATTTGTTTGTACAAACTGCTGCTCACAACTAATGTTGTAATATAGTGTCTCCATCTGCTGGTGGTATTGAATAAGCAATAGTGCAATGATAGGGTCTGAAAAAGAAGAAAAATAAGAAGCAGCAGCATAGGAAAGAAGGAAAACATGGAGAGAAGAAAAAAAGAAGGTAAAAATGAGGTGAAAACATGTTTAAAAAAGTATTTCCATCTCTCTCTCTCTCTATATGTATATACATATATATATATATATATATATATATATTTAAAAGAAAAAAAAAATATATATATACATATAGAGAGAGAGAGAGAGAGAGAGATAAATATATATAGAGATAGATGGGTGGATAGATAGATAGACATACATACACACATACACACATACATACATACATACATATGTGTGTATTGTTGGAGTTGCAAACATGGGTGCACTTGACAAACTCAGTGCGGCTATTCCCCATTGAAAGATTGTTGCACCCAGGACCCTTAGCACTGGGATATGCTACTCAATACCACTGGCATGGCCAGGTGTAAACAACATCTGACCTTTGTTGTGTATGTAACCATGGAGATTGTGATGTCGCCTAGGCCCACCAAAGAACAGCCTTGTCAGAAGCAGCACTGCCATGAGCAGAAGTAGCAGCACCATAGGTTGTCAAATAAGTTGGATTTAACCAAGACAAGTGAGTCCAATAGGATGCAGGTATGTCCTCTATCCTTACAGCTTCCCGTGGCTGTTGGTTTTATACCATTTGGGGACAGCCAAGGAGGCGTCAGCAGGCAACACAGGTAAGTGTGTGCTTGTATGTGTGTGTGTGTGTGTGTGTTTCCTATGCAGATCCTAAACCCAGTATCAAATGCAAGTAGGAGGAGTAAGAAGGGTTCCTGCCAAAGCCAGGTTATGGATTGCATTTAAAAATGGTCCATCAGAGTGAAATGGACTCCTATCTTCCTGCTTAGCAATAATGATATGGGTTTAGGGTCTGCTGTGTGTACTGGTGGGTGACTGCCACCCAGCCAGAGTGTGTATGGGAGGCTGCCAGCCAGCCTCCCTTCCTACAAGTAATGATGGTGCATGTGAAGGGGACAGCGTTGGTTCCTCCCCTTTCACAGTTATCACTTCTCATCCTTCCTTTTGGCTGGTATCAAATGTGGTGTCTGTTTATATCAGTTTAATATCTGATATGTCCCCTATCTGATAGCATATATTAAATGCACCACCAGGTTTCAGTGTTGGAAAGAAAGATTATCTGTTTATTTGCTGCAGCTGCTTGCTGTCTAGTCCAGTGGGTCCCTACTGCAGGCAATAGACAATAGGTAGTGCCTATGTGCCTAGGTGGATAGGACATCAGCTATGAGGCATTTGTTTGTACAAACTGCTGCTCACAACTAATGTTGTAATATAGTGTCTCCATCTGCTGGTGGTATTGAATAAGCAATAGTGCAATGATAGGGTCTGAAAAAGAAGAAAAATAAGAAGCAGCAGCATAGGAAAGAAGGAAAACATGGAGAGAAGAAAAAAAGAAGGTAAAAATGAGGTGAAAACATGTTTAAAAAAGTATTTCCATCTCTCTCTCTCTCTATATGTATATACATATATATATATATATATATATATATTTAAAAGAAAAAAAATTATATATATATATATATATATATATATATATATATATATATATATATACATATAGAGAGAGAGAGAGATAAATATATATAGAGATAGATGGGTGAATAGATAGATAGATAGACATACATACACACATACATACATACATATGTGTGTATTGTTGGAGTTGCAAACATGGGTGCACTTGACAAACTCAGTGCGGCTATTCCCCATTGAAAGATTGTTGCACCCAGGACCCTTAGCACTGGGATATGCTACTCAATACCACTGGCATGGCCAGGTGTAAACAACATCTGACCTTTGTTGTGTATGTAACCATGGAGATTGTGATGTCGCCTAGGCCCACCAAAGAACAGCCTTGTCAGAAGCAGCACTGCCATGAGCAGAAGTAGCAGCACCATAGGTTGTCAAATAAGTTGGATTTAACCAAGACAAGTGAGTCCAATAGGATGCAGGTATGTCCTCTATCCTTACAGCTTCCCGTGGCTGTTGGTTTTATACCGTTTGGGGACAGCCAAGGAGGCGTCAGCAGGCAACACAGGTAAGTGTGTGCTTGTGTGTGTGTTTCCTATGCAGATCCTAAACCCAGTATCAAATGCAAGTAGGAGGAGTAAGAAGGGTTCCTGCCAAAGCCAGGTTATGGATTGCATTTAAAAATGGTCCATCAGAGTGAAATGGACTCCCATCTTCCTGCTTAGCAATAATGATATGGGTTTAGGGTCTGCTGTGTGTACTGGTGGGTGACTGCCACCCAGCCAGAGTGTGTATGGGAGGCTGCCAGCCAGCCTCCCTTCCTACAAATAGTGATGGTGCATGTGAAGGGGACAGCGTTGGTTCCTCCCCTTTCACAGTTATCACTTATCATCCTTCCTTTTGGCTGGTATCAAATGTGGTGTCTGTTTATATCAGTTTAATATCTGATATGTCCCCTATCTGGTAGCATATATTAAGTGCACCACCAGGTTTCAGTGTTGGAAAGAAAGATTACCTGTTTATTTGCTGCTGCAGCTGCTTGCTGGCTAGTCCAGTGGGTCCCTACTGCAGGCAAAAGACAATAGGTGGTGCCTATGTGCCTAGGTGGATAGGACATCAGCTATGAGGCATTTGTTTGTACAAACTGCTGCTCACAACTAATGTTGTAATATAGTGTCTCCATCTGCTGGTGGTATTGAATAAGCAATAGTGCAATGATAGGGTCTGAAAAAGAAGAAAAATAAGAAGCAGCAGCATATGAAAAAAGGAGGAAAGAAGGAAAACATGGAGAGAAGAAAAAAAGAAGGTAAAAATGAGGTGAAAACATGTTTAAGAAAGTATTTCCATCTCTCTCTCTCTCTATATGTATATATATATATATATATATATATATTTAAAAGAAAAATATATATATATATACATATATACATATAGAGAGAGAGAGATAAATATATATAGAGATAGATGGGTGGATAGATAGATAGATAGATAGATAGAGAGATACACATACACACATACACACATACACACATACATACATACATACATAGATATGTGTGTATTGTTGGAGTTGCAAACATGGGTGCACTTGACAAACTCAGTGCGGCTATTCCCCATTGAAAGATTGTTGCACCCAGGACCCTTAGCACTGTGATATGCTACTCAATACCACTGGCATGGCCAGGTGTAAACAACATCTGACCTTTGTTGTGTATGTAACCATGGAGATTGTGATGTCGCCTAGGCTCACCAAAGAACAGCCTTGTCAGAAGCAGCACTGCCATGAGCAGAAGTAGCAGCACCATAGGTTGTCAAATAAGTTGGATTTAACCAAGACAAGTGAGTCCAATAGGATGCAGGTATGTTCTCTATCCTTACAGCTTCCCATGGCTGTTGGTTTTATACCGTTTGGGGACAGCCAAGGAGGCGTCAGCAGGCAACACAGGTAAGTGTGTGCTTGTGTGTGTGTGTGTGTGTGTGTGTGTTTCCTATGCAGATCCTAAACCCAGTATCAAATGCAAGTAGGAGGAGTAAGAAGGGTTCCTGCCAAAGCCAGGTTATGGATTGCATTTAAAAATGGTCCATCAGAGTGAAATGGACTCCCATCTTCCTGCTTAGCAATAATGATATGGGTTTAGGGTCTGCTGTGTGTACTGGTGGGTGACTGCCACCCAGCCAGAGTGTGTATGGGAGGCTGCCAGCCAGCCTCCCTTCCTACAAGTAGTGATGGTGCATGTGAAGGGGACAGCGTTGGTTCCTCCCCTTTCACAGTTATCACTCCTCATCCTTCCTTTTGGCTGGTATCAAATGTGGTGTCTGTTTATATCAGTTTAATATCTGATATGTCCCCTATCTGATAGCAGATATTAAGTGCACCACCAGGTTTCAGTGTTGGAAAGAAAGGTTATCTGTTTATTTGCTGCAGCTGCAGCTGCTTGCTGGCTAGTCCAGTGGGCCCCTACTGCAGGCAAAAGACAATAGGTGGTGCCTATGTGCCTAGGTGGATAGGACATCAGCTATGAGGCATTTGTTTGTACAAACTGCTGCTCACAACTAATGTTGTAATATAGTGTCTCCATCTGCTGGTGGTATTGAATAAGCAATAGTGCAATGATAGGGTTTGAAAAAGAAGAAAAATAAGAAGCAGCAGCATAGGAAAGAAGGAAAACATGGAGAGAAGAAAAAAAGAAGGTAAAAATGAGGTGAAAACATGTTTAAAAAAGTATTTCCATCTCTCTCTCTCTATATGTATACACATATATATATATATATATATATATATATATTTAAAAGAAAAAAAATTATATATATATATATATATATATACATATAGAGAGAGAGAGAGAGATAAATATATATATATAGAGATAGATGGGTGGATAGATAGATAGATAGATACACATAGATACACATACATACATACATACATACATACATACGTGTGTATTGTTGGAGTTGCAAACATGGGTGCACTTGACAAACTCAGTGCGGCTATTCCCCATTGAAAGATTGTTGCACCCAGGACCCTTAGCACTGGGATATGCTACTCAATACCACTGGCATGGCCAGGTGTAAACAACATCTGACCTTTGTTGTGTATGTAACCATAGAGATTGTGATGTCGCCTAGGCCCACCAAAGAACAGCCTTGTCAGAAGCAGCACTGCCATGAGCAGAGGTAGCAGCACCATAGGTTGTCAATTAAGTTGGATTTA
>NW_026610445.1:192500-195000 GCF_029499605.1 Hyla sarda | reverse complement strand
TCAATACCACTGGCATGGCCAGGTGTAAACAACATCTGACCTTTGTTGTGTATGTAACCATGGAGATTGTGATGTCGCCTAGGCCCACCAAAGAACAGCCTTGTCAGAAGCAGCACTGCCATGAGCAGAAGTAGCAGCACCATAGGTTGTCAAATAAGTTGGATTTAACCAAGACAAGTGAGTCCAATAGGATGCAGGTATGTCCTCTATCCTTACAGCTTCCCGTGGCTGTTGGTTTTATACCGTTTGGGGACAGCCAAGGAGGCGTCAGCAGGCAACACAGGTAAGTGTGTGCTTGTGTGTGTGTGTGTTTCCTATGCAGATCCTAAACCCAGTATCAAATGCAAGTAGGAGGAGTAAGAAGGGTTCCTGCCAAAGCCAGGTTATGGATTGCATTTAAAAATGGTCCATCAGAGTGAAATGGACTCCCATCTTCCTGCTTAGCAATAATGATATGGGTTTAGGGTCTGCTGTGTGTACTGGTGGGTGACTGCCACCCAGCCAGAGTGTGTATGGGAGGCTGCCAGCCAGCCTCCCTTCCTACAAATAGTGATGGTGCATGTGAAGGGGACAGCGTTGGTTCCTCCCCTTTCACAGTTATCACTTATCATCCTTCCTTTTGGCTGGTATCCAATGTGGTGTCTGTTTATATCAGTTTAATATCTGATATGTCCCCTATCTGGTAGCATATATTAAGTGCACCACCAGGTTTCAGTGTTGGAAAGAAAGATTACCTGTTTATTTGCAGCTGCTTGCTGGCTAGTCCAGTGGGTCCCTACTGCAGGCAAAAGACAATAGGTGGTGCCTATGTGCCTAGGTGGATAGGACATCAGCTATGAGGCATTTGTTTGTACAAACTGCTGCTCACAACTAATGTTGTAATATATAGTCTCCATCTGCTGGTGGTATTGAATAAGCAATAGTGCAATGATAGGGTCTGAAAAAGAAGAAAAATAAGAAGCAGCAGCATATGAAAAAAGGAGGAAAGAAGGAAAACATGGAGAGAAGAAAAAAAGAAGGTAAAAATGAGGTGAAAACATGTTTAAGAAAGTATTTCCATCTCTCTCTCTCTCTATATGTATATATATATATATATATATATATATATTTAAAAGAAAAATATATATATATATACATATATACATATAGAGAGAGAGAGATAAATATATATAGAGATAGATGGGTGGATAGATAGATAGATAGATAGATAGAGAGATACACATACACACATACACACATACATACATACATAGATATGTGTGTATTGTTGGAGTTGCAAACATGGGTGCACTTGACAAACTCAGTGCGGCTATTCCCCATTGAAAGATTGTTGCACCCAGGACCCTTAGCACTGTGATATGCTACTCAATACCACTGGCATGGCCAGGTGTAAACAACATCTGACCTTTGTTGTGTATGTAACCATGGAGATTGTGATGTCGCCTAGGCTCACCAAAGAACAGCCTTGTCAGAAGCAGCACTGCCATGAGCAGAAGTAGCAGCACCATAGGTTGTCAAATAAGTTGGATTTAACCAAGACAAGTGAGTCCAATAGGATGCAGGTATGTTCTCTATCCTTACAGCTTCCCATGGCTGTTGGTTTTATACCGTTTGGGGACAGCCAAGGAGGCGTCAGCAGGCAACACAGGTAAGTGTGTGCTTGTGTGTGTGTGTGTGTGTGTGTGTGTGTGTTTCCTATGCAGATCCTAAACCCAGTATCAAATGCAAGTAGGAGGAGTAAGAAGGGTTCCTGCCAAAGCCAGGTTATGGATTGCATTTAAAAATGGTCCATCAGAGTGAAATGGACTCCCATCTTCCTGCTTAGCAATAATGATATGGGTTTAGGGTCTGCTGTGTGTACTGGTGGGTGACTGCCACCCAGCCAGAGTGTGTATGGGAGGCTGCCAGCCAGCCTCCCTTCCTACAAGTAGTGATGGTGCATGTGAAGGGGACAGCGTTGGTTCCTCCCCTTTCACAGTTATCACTCCTCATCCTTCCTTTTGGCTGGTATCAAATGTGGTGTCTGTTTATATCAGTTTAATATCTGATATGTCCCCTATCTGATAGCAGATATTAAGTGCACCACCAGGTTTCAGTGTTGGAAAGAAAGGTTATCTGTTTATTTGCTGCAGCTGCAGCTGCTTGCTGGCTAGTCCAGTGGGCCCCTACTGCAGGCAAAAGACAATAGGTGGTGCCTATGTGCCTAGGTGGATAGGACATCAGCTATGAGGCATTTGTTTGTACAAACTGCTGCTCACAACTAATGTTGTAATATAGTGTCTCCATCTGCTGGTGGTATTGAATAAGCAATAGTGCAATGATAGGGTTTGAAAAAGAAGAAAAATAAGAAGCAGCAGCATAGGAAAGAAGGAAAACATGGAGAGAAGAAAAAAAGAAGGTAAAAATGAGGTGAAAACATGTTTAAAAAAGTATTTCCATCTCTCTCTCTCTATATGTATACACATATATATATATATATATATATATATATATATATATA
>NW_026610445.1:182500-187500 GCF_029499605.1 Hyla sarda | reverse complement strand
ACTTCTCATCCTTCCTTTTGGCTGGTATCAAATGTGGTGTCTGTTTATATCAGTTTAATATCTGATATGTCCCCTATCTGGTAGCATATATTAAGTGCACCACCAGGTTTCAGTGTTGGAAAGAAAGGTTATCTGTTTATTTGCTGCAGCTGCTTGCTGGCTAGTCCAGTGGGCCCCTACTGCAGGCAAAAGACAATAGGTGGTGCCTATGTGCCTAGGTGGATAGGACATCAGCTATGAGGCATTTGTTTGTACAAACTGCTGCTCACAACTAATGTTGTAATATAGTGTCTCCATCTGCTGGTGGTATTGAATAAGCAATAGTGCAATGATAGGGTTTGAAAAAGAAGAAAAATAAGAAGCAGCAGCATAGGAAAGAAGGAAAACATGGAGAGAAGAAAAAAAGAAGGTAAAAATGAGGTGAAAACATGTTTAAAAAAGTATTTCCATCTCTCTCTCTCTCTATATGTATATACATATATATATATATATATATATTTAAAAGAAAAAAAAATTATATATATATATATATATATATATATATACATATAGAGAGAGAGAGAGAGATAAATATATATAGAGATAGTTGGGTGGATAGATAGATAGATAGATACACATACATACATACGTGTGTATTGTTGGAGTTGCAAACATGGGTGCACTTGACAAACTCAGTGCGGCTATTCCCCATTGAAAGATTGTTGCACCCAGGACCCTTAGCACTGGGATATGCTACTCAATACCACTGGCATGGCCAGGTGTAAACAACATCTGACCTTTGTTGTGTATGTAACCATGGAGATTGTGATGTCGCCTAGGCCCACCAAAGAACAGCCTTGTCAGAAGCAGCACTGCCATGAGCAGAAGTAGCAGCACCATAGGTTGTCAAATAAGTTGGATTTAACCAAGACAAGTGAGTCCAATAGGATGCAGGTATGTCCTCTATCCTTACAGCTTCCCGTGGCTGTTGGTTTTATACCGTTTGGGGACAGCCAAGGAGGCGTCAGCAGGCAACACAGGTAAGTGTGTGCTTGTGTGTGTGTGTGTGTGTGTTTCCTATGCAGAT
The DNA here is from genome assembly GCF_029499605.1 of Hyla sarda. Lineage (NCBI taxonomy): Eukaryota > Metazoa > Chordata > Amphibia > Anura > Hylidae > Hyla > Hyla sarda. The sequence continues at coordinate 186,434 of NW_026610445.1, read as the reverse complement.
CCTAAACCCAGTATCAAATGCAAGTAGGAGGAGTAAGAAGGGTTCCTGCCAAAGCCAGGTTATGGATTGCATTTAAAAATGGTCCATCAGAGTGAAATGGACTCCCATCTTCCTGCTTAGCAATAATGATATGGGTTTAGGATCTGCTGTGTGTACTGGTGGGTGACTGCCACCCAGCCAGAGTGTGTATGGGAGGCTGCCAGCCAGCCTCCCTTCCTACAAGTAATGATGGTGCATGTGAAGGGGACAGCGTTGGTTCCTCCCCTTTCACAGTTATCACTTCTCATCCTTCCTTTTGGCTGGTATCAAATGTGGTGTCTGTTTATATCAGTTTAATATCTGATATGTCCCCTATCTGATAGCATATATTAAATGCACCACCAGGTTTCAGTGTAGGAAAGAAAGATTATCTGTTTATTTGCTGCAGCTGCTTGCTGGCTAGTCCAGTGGGACCCTACTGCAGGCAATAGACAATAGGTGGCGCCTATGTGGATAGGACATCAGCTATGAGGCATTTGTTTGTACAAACTGCTGCTCACAACTAATGTTGTAATATAGTGTCTCCATCTGCTGGTGGTATTGAATAAGCAATAGTGCAATGATAGGGTCTGAAAAAGAAGAAAAATAAGAAGCAGCAGCATAGGAAAGAAGGAAAACATGGAGAGAAGAAAAAAAGAAGGTAAAAATGAGGTGAAAACATGTTTAAAAAAGTATTTCCATCTCTCTCTCTCTCTATATGTATATACATATATATATATATATATATATATATATATATATTTAAAAGAAAAAAAAATTATATATATATACATATAGAGAGAGAGAGAGAGATAAATATATATAGAGATAGATGGGTGGATAGATAGATAGATAGATAGATAGACATACATACACACATACACACATACACATACATACATATGTGTGTATTGTTGGAGTTGCAAACATGGGTGCACTTGACAAACTCAGTGCGGCTATTCCCCATTGAAAGATTGTTGCACCCAGGACCCTTAGCACTGGGATATGCTACTCAATACCACTGGCATGGCCAGGTGTAAACAACATCTGACCTTTGTTGTGTATGTAACCATGGAGATTGTGATGTCGCCTAGGCCCACCAAAGAACAGCCTTGTCAGAAGCAGCACTGCCATGAGCAGAAGTAGCAGCACCATAGGTTGTCAAATAAGTTGGATTTAACCAAGACAAGTGAGTCCAATAGGATGCAGGTATGTCCTCTATCCTTACAGCTTCCCGTGGCTGTTGGTTTTATACCGTTTGGGGACAGCCAAGGAGGCATCAGCAGGCAACACAGGTAAGTGTGTGCTTGTATGTGTGTGTGTGTGTGTGTGTGTGTGTTTCCTATGCAGATCCTAAACCCAGTATCAAATGCAAGTAGGAGGAGTAAGAAGGGTTCCTGCCAAAGCCAGGTTATGGATTGCATTTAAAAATGGTCCATCAGAGTGAAATGGACTCCCATCTTCCTGCTTAGCAATAATGATATGGGTTTAGGGTCTGCTGTGTGTACTGGTGGGTGACTGCCACCCAGCCAGAGTGTGTATGGGAGGCTGCCAGCCAGCCAGCCTCCCTTCCTACAAGTAGTGATGGTGCATGTGAAGGGGACAGCGTTGGTTCCTCCCCTTTCACAGTTATCACTTATCATCCTTCCTTTTGGCTGGTATCAAATGTGGTGTCTGTTTATATCAGTTTAATATCTGATATGTCCCCTATCTGGTAGCATATATTAAGTGCACCACCAGGTTTCAGTGTTGGAAAAAAAGATTACCTGTTTATTTGCTGTTGCAGCTGCTTGCTGGCTAGTCCAGTGGGTCCCTACTGCAGGCAAAAGACAATAGGTGGTGCCTATGTGCCTAGGTGGATAGGACATCAGCTATGAGGCATTTGTTTGTACAAACTGCTGCTCACAACTAATGTTGTAATATAGTGTCTCCATCTGCTGGTGGTATTGAATAAGCAATAGTGCAATGATAGGGTCTGAAAAAGAAGAAAAATAAGAAGCAGCAGCATAGGAAAGAAGGAAAACATGGAGAGAAGAAAAAAAGAAGGTAAAAATGAGGTGAAAACATGTTTAAAAAAGTATTTCCATCTCTCTCTCTCTCTATATGTATATACATATATATATATATATATATATATATATATATTTAAAAGAAAAAAAAAAAATATATATATACATATAGAGAGAGAGAGATAAATATATATAGAGATAGATGGGTGGATAGATAGATAGATAGACATACATACACACATACACACATACATACATATGTGTGTATTGTTGGAGTTGCAAACATGGGTGCACTTGACAAACTCAGTGCGGCTATTCCCCATTGAAAGATTGTTGCACCCAGGACCCTTAGCACTGGGATATGCTACTCAATACCACTGGCATGGCCAGGTGTAAACAACATCTCACCTTTGTTGTGTATGTAACCATGGAGATTGTGATGTCGCCTAGGCCCACCAAAGAACAGCCTTGTCAGAAGCAGCACTGCCATGAGCAGAAGTAGCAGCACCATAGGTTGTCAAATAAGTTGGATTTAACCAAGACAAGTGAGTCCAATAGGATGCAGGTATGTCCTCTATCCTTACAGCTTCCCGTGGCTGTTGGTTTTATACCATTTGGGGACAGCCAAGGAGGCGTCAGCAGGCAACACAGGTAAGTGTGTGCTTGTATGTGTGTGTGTGTGTGTGTGTGTGTGTGTGTTTCCTATGCAGATCCTAAACCCAGTATCAAATGCAAGTAGGAGGAGTAAGAAGGGTTCCTGCCAAAGCCAGGTTATGGATTGCATTTAAAAATGGTCCATCAGAGTGAAATGGACTCCCATCTTCCTGCTTAGCAATAATGATATGGGTTTAGGGTCTGCTGTGTGTACTGGTGGGTGACTGCCACCCAGCCAGAGTGTGTATGGGAGGCTGCCAGCCAGCCTCCCTTCCTACAAGTAATGATGGTGCATGTGAAGGGGACAGCGTTGGTTCCTCCCCTTTCACAGTTATCACTTCTCATCCTTCCTTTTGGCTGGTATCAAATGTGGTGTCTGCTTATATCAGTTTAATATCTGATATGTCCCCTATCTGATAGCATATATTAAATGCACCACCAGGTTTCAGTGTTGGAAAGAAAGATTATCTGTTTATTTGCTGCAGCTGCTTGCTGTCTAGTCCAGTGGGTCCCTACTGCAGGCAATAGACAATAGGTAGTGCCTATGTGCCTAGGTGGATAGGACATCAGCTATGAGGCATTTGTTTGTACAAACTGCTGCTCACAACTAATGTTGTAATATAGTGTCTCCATCTGCTGGTGGTATTGAATAAGCAATAGTGCAATGATAGGGTCTGAAAAAGAAGAAAAATAAGAAGCAGCAGCATATGAAAAAAGGAGGAAAGAAGGAAAACATGGAGAGAAGAAAAAAAAGAAGGTAAAAATGAGGTGAAAACATGTTTAAGAAAGTATTTCCATCTCTCTCTCTCTCTCTATATGTATATATATATATATATATATATATATATTTAAAAGAAAAAAAAAATATATATGCTATCAGATAGGGGACATATCAGATATTAAACTGATATAAACAGACACCACATTTGATACCAGCCAAAAGGAAGGATGAGAAGTGATAACTGTGAAAGGGGAGGAACCAACGCTATCCCCTTCACATGCACCATCATTACTTGTAGGAAGGGAGGCTGGCTGGCAGCCTCCCATACACACTCTGGCTGGGTGGCAGTCACCCACCAGTACACACAGCAGACCCTAAACCCATATCATTATTGCTAAGCAGGAAGATGGGAGTCCATTTCACTCTGATGGACCATTTTTAAATGCAATCCATAACCTGGCTTTGGCAGGAACCCTTCTTACTCCTCCTACTTGCATTTGATACTGGGTTTAGGATCTGCATAGGAAACACA
>NW_026610445.1:175000-180000 GCF_029499605.1 Hyla sarda | reverse complement strand
GGGGAGGAACCAACGCTGTCCCCTTCACATGCACCATCATTACTTGTAGGAAGGGAGGCTGGCTGGCAGCCTCCCATACACACTCTGGCTGGGTGGCAGTCACCCACCAGTACACACAGCAGACCCTAAACCCATATCATTATTGCTAAGCAGGAAGACGGGAGTCCATTTCACTCTGATGGACCATTTTTAAATGCAATCCATAACCTGGCTTTGGCAGGAACCCTTCTTACTCCTCCTACTTGCATTTGATACTGGGTTTAGGATCTGCATAGGAAACACACACACACACACACACACATACAAGCACACACTTACCTGTGTTGCCTGCTGACGCCTCCTTGGCTGTCCCCAAACGGTATAAAACCAACAGCCACGGGAAGCTGTAAGGATAGAGGACATACCTGCATCCTATTGGACTCACTTGTCTTGGTTAAATCCAACTTATTTGACAACCTATGGTGCTGCTACTTCTGCTCATGGCAGTGCTGCTTCTGACAAGGCTGTTCTTTGGTGGGCCTAGGCGACATCACAATCTCCATGGTTACATACACAACAAAGGTCAGATGTTGTTTACACCTGGCCATGCCAGTGGTATTGAGTAGCATATCCCAGTGCTAAGGGTCCTGGGTGCAACAATCTTTCAATGGGGAATAGCCGCACTGAGTTTGTCAAGTGCACCCATGTTTGCAACTCCAACAATACACACATATGTATGTATGTATGTATGTGTGTATGTGTGTATGTGTGTATGTGTGTATGTGTGTATGTATGTCTATCTATCTATCTATCTATCTATCTATCCATCTATCCACCCATCTATCTCTATATATATTTATCTCTCTCTCTATATATGTATATATATATATATATATATATATATATATATATATATAATTTTTTTTTCTTTTAAATATATATATATATATATATATATATATATATATGTATATACATAGAGAGAGAGAGAGAGAGATGGAAATACTTTTTTAAACATGTTTTCACCTCATTTTTACCTTCTTTTTTTCTTCTCTCCATGTTTTCCTTCTTTCCTATGCTGCTGCTTCTTATTTTTCTTCTTTTTCAGACCCTATCATTGCACTATTGCTTATTCAATACCACCAGCAGATGGAGACACTATATTACAACATTAGTTGTGAGCAGCAGTTTGTACAAACAAATGCCTCATAGCTGATGTCCTATCCACCTAGGCACATAGGCACCACCTATTGTCTATTGCCTGCAGTAGGGGCCCACTGGACTAGCCAACAAGCAGCTGCAGCAAATAAACAGATAATCTTTCTTTCCAACACTGAAACCTGGTGGTGCATTTAATATATGCTATCAGATAGGGGACATATCAGATATTAAACTGATATAAACAGACACCACATTTGATACCAGCCAAAAGGAAGGATGAGAAGTGATAACTGTGAAAGAGGAGGAACCAACGCTGTCCCCTTCACATGCACCATCATTACTTGTAGGAAGGGAGGCTGGCTGGCAGCCTCCCATACACACTCTGGCTGGGTGGCAGTCACCCACCAGTACACACAGCAGACCCTAAACCCATATCATTATTGCTAAGCAGGAAGATGGGAGTCCATTTCACTCTGATGGACCATTTTTAAATGCAATCCATAACCTGGCTTTGGCAGGAACCCTTCTTACTCCTCCTACTTGCATTTGATACTGGGTTTAGGATCTGCATAGGAAACACACACACACACACTTACCTGTGTTGCCTGCTGACGCCTCCTTGGCTGTCCCCAAACGGTATAGAAACCAACAGCCACGGGAAGCTGTAAGGATAGAGGACATACCTGCATCCTATTGGACTCACTTGTCTTGGTTAAATCCAACTTATTTGACAACCTATGGTGCTGCTACTTCTGCTCATGGCAGTGCTGCTTCTGACAAGGCTGTTCTTTGGTGGGCCTAGGCGACATCACAATCTCCATGGTTACATACACAACAAAGGTCAGATGTTGTTTACACCTGGCCATGCCAGTGGTATTGAGTAGCATATCCCAGTGCTAAGGGTCCTGGGTGCAACAATCTTTCAATGGGGAATAGCCGCACTGAGTTTGTCAAGTGCACCCATGTTTGCAACTCCAACAATACACACATATGTATGTGTGTATGTGTGTATGTGTGTATGTGTGTATGTGTGTATGTATGTCTATCTATCTATCTATCTATCTATCCACCCATCTATCTCTATATATATTTATCTCTCTCTCTATATATGTATATATATATATATATATATATATATATATATAATTTTTTTTTCTTTTAAATATATATATATATATATATATATATGTATATACATATAGAGAGAGAGAGAGATGGAAATACTTTTTTAAACATGTTTTCACCTCATTTTTACCTTCTTTTTTTCTTCTCTCCATGTTTTCCTTCTTTCCTATGCTGCTGCTTCTTATTTTTCTTCTTTTTCAGACCCTATCATTGCACTATTGCTTATTCAATACCACCAGCAGATGGAGACACTATATTACAACATTAGTTGTGAGCAGCAGTTTGTACAAACAAATGCCTCATAGCTGATGTCCTATCCACCTAGGCACATAGGCACCACCTATTGTCTATTGCCTGCAGTAGGGGCCCACTGGACTAGCCAGCAAGCAGCTGCAGCAAATAAACAGATAATCTTTCTTTCCAACACTGAAACCTGGTGGTGCATTTAATATATGCTATCAGATAGGGGACATATCAGATATTAAACTGATATAAACAGACACCACATTTGATACCAGCCAAAAGGAAGGATGAGAAGTGATAACTGTGAAAGGGGAGGAACCAACGCTGTCCCCTTCACATGCACCATCATTACTTGTAGGAAGGGAGGCTGGCTGGCAGCCTCCCATACACACTCTGGCTGGGTGGCAGTCACCCACCAGTACACACAGCAGACCCTAAACCCATATCATTATTGCTAAGCAGGAAGATGGGAGTCCATTTCACTCTGATGGACCATTTTTAAATGCAATCCATAACCTGGCTTTGGCAGGAACCCTTCTTACTCCTCCTACTTGCATTTGATACTGGGTTTAGGATCTGCATAGGAAACACACACACACACACACATACAAGCACACACTTACCTGTGTTGCCTGCTGACGCCTCCTTGGCTGTCCCCAAACGGTATAAAACCAACAGCCACGGGAAGCTGTAAGGATAGAGGACATACCTGCATCCTATTGGACTCACTTGTCTTGGTTAAATCCAACTTATTTGACAACCTATGGTGCTGCTACTTCTGCTCATGGCAGTGCTGCTTCTGACAAGGCTGTTCTTTGGTGGGCCTAGGCGACATCACAATCTCCATGGTTACATACACAACAAAGGTCAGATGTTGTTTACACCTGGCCATGCCAGTGGTATTGAGTAGCATATCCCAGTGCTAAGGGTCCTGGGTGCAACAATCTTTCAATGGGGAATAGCCGCACTGAGTTTGTCAAGTGCACCCATGTTTGCAACTCCAACAATACACACATATGTATGTATGTATGTATGTATGTATGTGTGTATGTGTGTATGTGTGTATGTGTGTATGTGTGTATGTGTGTATGTGTGTATGTGTGTATGTATGTCTATCTATCTATCTATCTATCTATCCACCCATCTATCTCTATATATATTTATCTCTCTCTCTCTATATGTATATATATATATATATATATATATATATATAATTTTTTTTTCTTTTAAATATATATATATATATATATATATATATATATATGTTTATACATAGAGAGAGAGAGAGAGATGGAAATACTTTTTTAAACATGTTTTCACCTCATTTTTACCTTCTTTTTTTCTTCTCTCCATGTTTTCCTTCTTTCCTATGCTGCTGCTTCTTATTTTTCTTCTTTTTCAGACCCTATCATTGCACTATTGCTTATTCAATACCACCAGCAGATGGAGACACTATATTACAACATTAGTTGTGAGCAGCAGTTTGTACAAACAAATGCCTCATAGCTGATGTCCTATCCACCTAGGCACATAGGCACCACCTATTGTCTATTGCCTGCAGTAGGGGCCCACTGGACTAGCCAACAAGCAGCTGCAGCAAATAAACAGATAATCTTTCTTTCCAACACTGAAACCTGGTGGTGCATTTAATATATGCTATCAGATAGGGGACATATCAGATATTAAACTGATATAAACAGACACCACATTTGATACCAGCCAAAAGGAAGGATGAGAAGTGATAACTGTGAAAGGGGATGAACCAACGCTGTCCCCTTCACATGCACCATCATTACTTGTAGGAAGGGAGGCTGGCTGGCAGCCTCCCATACACACTCTGGCTGGGTGGCAGTCACCCACCAGTACACACAGCAGACCCTAAACCCATATCATTATTGCTAAGCAGGAAGATGGGAGTCCATTTCACTCTGATGGACCATTTTTAAATGCAATCCATAACCTGGCTTTGGCAGGAACCCTTCTTACTCCTCCTATTTGCATTTTATACTGGGTTTAGGATCTGCATAGGAAACACACACACACACACTTACCTGTGTTGCCTGCTGACGCCTCCTTGGCTGTCCCCAAACGGTATAGAAACCAACAGCCACGGGAAGCTGTAAGGATAGAGGACATACCTGCATCCTATTGGACTCACTTGTCTTGGTTAAATCCAACTTATTTGACAACCTATGGTGCTGCTACTTCTGCTCATGGCAGTGCTGCTTCTGACAAGGCTGTTCTTTGGTGGGCCTAGGCGACATCACAATCTCCATGGTTACATACACAACAAAGGTCAGATGTTGTTTACACCTGGCCATGCCAGTGGTATTGAGTAGCATATCCCAGTGCTAAGGGTCCTGGGTGCAACAATCTTTCAATGGGGAATAGCCGCACTGAGTTTGTCAAGTGCACCCATGTTTGCAACTCCAACAATACACACATATGTATGTATGTATGTGTGTATGTGTGTATGTGTGTATGTGTGTATG